>NW_025797392.1:0-4509 GCF_021613505.1 Equus quagga | reverse complement strand
CCCCCCCCCCCCCCCCCCCCCCCCCCCTGGGGGGCCCCCCCCCCCCCCCCCCGCCGCCCCCGCTCCAGACTTACACCACCATCTGTCTGTTGAAGATTCCCCGACCTGTGTCTCACTACAGGTCACTAATATCGTTTTCAGATTCTAAATGATTGCAGTCATGCCCTGCCAAATAGCAGCTCGTCGACCCAGGGCAAGTTACTTATAATCTCCTTGAATCTTGTTTTTCTCATCTGTAATATGAGAGCATGGACACATACTTGATCACATTTCTCCCTGGAATTACTTACGAATATTAAGTAAAAAAATACGTCAATGAGTAGATCTTGTTTGGACCCTGATTTATATAAATCAACTATAAAAAAGAAAACATATGAGACAGCCTGGGAAATTTGGAAATAGAAGGGATATTTGATGATCTCGGAATTACATTTAACTTTTTAAGGGTGATTGTCATATTATTGTTATTTTTAAAAAGACATCTTTTAGAGATAGATACTGAAGTACAGTATCTTTGGAATAAATGACATGACGTCTTCAAATGATATGATTAGCTTCAAAATAATCTAAGTGAAGGGAGGGAAGCAGGACCAGCGTGGCAGGTAAAACAAGATTGGCCACATGGGGATAACTGTTGAAAATGAGAGATTTATGGGAGTTTATTGTCCTAGTCTCTTTACTGATGTATATGTTTGAAATTTCTTATAATTAAAAAAATAAGCACGTCCAGGAAGAAATAAGAATGTATGTAAGGTGCTTCATAAATAAAAAGAAAGTATCTGGACTTGATATTATTGCTACAATAATATCATAGTTTAAAAATACCTAAACAGAGACACACAAAAGTGAAGCATACTTCCATCACCCAGAAATACTCATGTTTTGAAGGATGTGTGTCCAGACATTTTTTTCTATATGGTGAGAATTGCAAAAACTCTTGGCGTGAACACTCCATTCAAATACTTGCACTCGGAGACTTGACCAAACTTGAACTTGGCTTCTAGCCCTTAAGGCCACGTACCTGGGACGACCCAGCCCAGCTCTGAGGTCCTGTCTGAAAAAGCTTGAGGCTGTCAAAAGCTCAAGGATTGTTTTAGAAGATTTTGTTGTATTTCCTTTGCATTTTTATATAGATCCTTTTTACATGTAAATCTTTCTACATTCTCCTCTAGCTTCCAGACGAGGCAGAAGGAGATGAGAGTTTTATCCTGTGTCCCTGAATCCTTGTCAGGAAGGTTGAACTATTTACCCCAACCAGGTTACAAGGGGAGGAAGGAAGTAGTAAGTCTGGACTTCAACCCATGTAACACCTGTTTGAATCCAAATACCTTGCTTTTTCTACAACCCCAGTCAGCCTAAGTGAGTGATTTCAGGTGCCCAGGGGTTGGGGCAGGGGGAAAAGAGAAAATGGAGCCTGGAGGGCTATGTGGCCATTGAGCGTGGGAAGAAAAAAACCTGCAGAGGAAGAGAGTGAGGCAGGGCCTGAAAGAATGTCCTCTCACCTGCAGAGATGAAACAAGGCCTGCTAGGCAGCTTGTCAGGTGGAAGTTGAGAGTTTAGTTACCTGAGGACAACTTCGGGTTTTTGTTTCAGATTTTTTTTCCCTTTTTCTCCCCAAAGCCCCCCGGTACATAGTTGTGTATTTTTAGTTGTGGGTCCTTCCAGTTGTGGCATGTGGGATGCCACCTCAGCATGGCCTGATGAGCTGTGCCATGTCCGCGCCCAGGATCCGAACCAGTGAAACCCTGGGCCGCTGTGGCAGAGTGCGTGAACTTAACCACTCGGCCACGGGGCCGACCCCTGAGGGCAACTTTGGATTCCCTCTATGTGTTGTATCTATACCTTTGTCCCTCAGGGGTCAAAGATCTTCTCTCTAAAAGGAAAACAGTCTTAAAGCCCTGGGCTATTTCTTGGGGCATCATTTCCTTGGTTCCTTTTCTCAATAATTATTGTACAAGGTACTATGCTCACTAAAGCTCTGGTCAAATGGAGTTGGATAAATTCAGTCTCTGATTTCCGTGAGTTTCTAGTCGATGAGGGAGCTTATAATCTAGTCACAGGATGGGCACCACCTGAGTCATTTCACCAGGCGTGCTGAGTGTTATGATACCGTGGAAGAGTAGACCAGAGAACAGGTGACCTCTCTTAGCCTGAAGGGGCCAGGGAAGGCCTCCCTGGGGAAGCGAATAAGGTCAAGGGAAGGCCTCAGTCTAAGCAGTGATTATCCAGGTGAAGGAGGCAGGACAGTCAATTCCAGATAAAGTGAATAACTGAAGGGTGTTCTGGGCAGAAAGGAACCCGGTTGACTGGTGTCAAATAAAAATGGCAAGTAATAGGATATTGGAGTATATGAGGAAGCCATTTTGGTGTAAACCTAATTCGGTCTGACCTTGTCTTTCCAAAAGGGCCTGACCGAGGCCATTGAGCATGCATTGTATATCTGCTTTAGAGACTCCCTATGGCAAGAGCAAAAGGCCCTTGAGATAAAGGTGCAACTTCCCTCCCCCTCCCTACATTGGGGTCTCCTTAAGGATTAAGCATCTTTCCTTAGGCTAGAACTGATTGCTGCGCTCATGCTTATGTGCTTAAGCTTATGTGGGAAACCCATCAAGAAAACCAAGGGAATTATTATCAAATCAAGATAGCGGACGCCTCAGGGATGAGGAAAAGGAGGGTGAGGTAGTGTAGATGTGTCCGCAGGGGCCTCTAAACTACTGTGTAACATTTTATTTCTTAATCTGGGTGCTTTATACATGGATACTCATTTTATTTTTTCTCCTTTACGTTGTACCTATGTTTTTAAATTTTCTTTTTTTTAAAGATTTTATTTTTTCCTTTTTCTCCCCAAAGGCCCCCAGTACATAGTTGTATATTCTTCATTGTGGGTCCTTCTAGTTGTGGCATGTGGGACGCTGCCTCAGCGTGGTTTGATGAGCAGTGCCATGTCCGCGCCCAGGATTCGAACCAACGAAACACTGGGCCGCCTGCAGCGGAGCACGCGAACTTACCCACTCGGCCACGGGGCCAGCCCCTGTACCTATGGTTTTAATCGACGTTTATATATATGTCAGTTTTCATAACAAAACAAAAATATTTGACCCACACTCAAAACTGAAATAGGCTCCCAAATTAAAAAACCAAGGAAAAGTGTTATTTATATTGTCTGAAGCAGTCAGTGCCCAGCTCCCAACACGTGCAGAAAACTGAGACCCACCGAGAATTGTCTCCCCACAGTTGTCTGCTCTCCCACCTGGAATGTTTAAGGTACTCATGAAACACGGAAATGTATAGGGTTAGGAAATAAGTCACACTGCACAAATTCATTGAAGACGTGAAATTACAATTTTATACACTCCAGGTTAGAATTCCTGAAACATTTTACAGTGAATCCCCTCATCTCTATTAGTTCCCACATCTCTATTGCTATTGAAACAAAATTAAGAAAACAAAAGGAGAAAAACTTTCTGCATGTTTTTAAGTCAAACATTATTTTTACTGACATATTCTACCTACTCCACAAACTACAGGAAGAAAAGGAAGCAGAGTCACAGTTCATCCTTCATAATCTCTCACTGCACAGACCATCACAGGTTTAGAGTCACGTCCGATACAGAAGTAAGGCTTTAGCACTTCAGAAAATGTATCCGTGAAAGAATGGATGTGAGACCTGTCATTCAAACTGTAAAATGAAATGTTATCCAACTCACAGTCCAGATAAATGCCAACCCCACTGGGCTTTTCCTTCAGCACAAGAGGGACAGGAACAGCGCCTTGTGCCACATAGTCACCATTCTGCAGCTGAATTGTCCAGCGTCTGCTGTGTCCTGAAGGGGGCCGCTTTCCCTTTCTGGAAAGGGAATCTGTACAAACCCCCACGGCCCACTCAGGCTTGTCATCCACCTGGACCTCCCAGTAATGTCGGCCACAGTCGAACCCTTCCGAACCCAGGACGACTGGATCCACTGTAAATCTCTTTGGATTGCGAGGAACTCTTTGCTTTTTCCTCACAAATGTCACAGCCTTTTTGTCCTCAGAGACAAGCAGATTAGGATGTGCTGTTTCAGGATCCAGAGTAACTTCTTCTTTAAATTTCTGAATAATTTTCCGCAGAGCCGAATACTGCGGAGGGAGGCTGCACCCCTCTTTCCTTAACTGGATCGAGTAGGGAGCTGGGGGGTCCAGGCGCTCGCACCTGTGGAGGATGCTCCTGATGTCGGTCAGCAGTCTCACCTCGGACATCGCGCACCTCTCTGCCACCTCCTTCAGTAGGCCTCTGAGGGTGGAAATGTGGTCTGAACACGCGGTAATGTTTGCACTGAGTTTCCGGTGAATGTCCCTCTCTTCCTCAGCCAGCCTTGCCAGAACCGCCTCTTGCTCACGTGCTATAGAGCGGTTCAGGTGCTCAAACTCAGAGGCTAATTTCCGTCTCTGATTTTGCACCTTCTCTCTCAGTTCCAAGGGCTTTTTGCTTTGAATGCTTATTAATTTCTGAACATCTGCCACCTGCTT
>NW_025797391.1:0-3350 GCF_021613505.1 Equus quagga | reverse complement strand
GGGGGCTCTCTTCAGCTGACCTAAGACTTGAAGCAGCTGACAGGGAAGGGCTACCTGCCTGTGGCATTCCCAGTAGCTGGGATAGTAAGGGCAAAGGGATGGTATGTCATAGCTTCCACCATTCCAGTAAAATATGATACAGTAGTAAAACAGAACAAAATAAACATCTCCACCTAAGAAGAGTGAACCTCCTACAGTTGACAGAAGTTTTCCTGTGCTGCCTGTAAGAAAGTGGGAGGAATATGAGAGCTGCCTGTTGTATAAATAGATATATTCTGGTCCTTACATTGTTGAAGGTTAATCTGCTCACCTCGGAGGCTCTGGAATTCCAGCATTTCATTGGGTAAGAGCTGTCTGCTATGATGTGAGGAGACTAAATATTCTTGTTTAGCTTCTTGTCCAGAGGGGGACCTGTAACTGGACCAGCCACTGCAGGAAAGCTTCCTGGAGTCTCACCTGAGTCATCACGGGGCAGAGGTAGACAAACATAAGTAGAGAAAGACTTCTTCCTGTTTCCTGATGTGTACTGTACTTTCTGATAACTGCCTCCTGGTGTAGACACTACTCTAAATATTTGCATCTCACCAGTCATTATGGTTGTTCTAAGCTTGTTCTCTAGTGGATCCAAAGGAAGGGCTTGTTAGAGCAGTATTCTGAGTCTTATATGTAAACAATAGCTTGTGGACTCATTCTTAACAAGCAGTTCTAGTTTTTTGTAAAATCTCTGGGTCATATTTTCCTGATAATATTTAAAGTTTCTACACTGTTTTCTGGTTTAGTGTTGCTATTGAAGTTGTAAGTGACTTGGTCCTGTTACCAAAATGCCCAGAGGACTTTTTTTCTACTTTGAAGTCCAGTGTGACAATGAGTCGGCCGTTGTGAGTAGATTTTTTTCTAGAGATTTTGGTGCTGACTGAGGCATCTGCATCATCTTGGTTGCCCGAGTGTGGGAACCATACCATGTAGGGGATTGACAGAAGAAACAAGGTGAGTATAGTGGAGATGACTTAAAGTAACATGTTCTTTTCTTCTGCTGTTTTGCCTTTTGGTCTGCCTTGTAATGTTTTCGTGGTAGGCAGCCATGATGAATGGGTAAAAGGAACTGCTGTAAATAGGACTTTGGTAACGTGGTAGCGGATGTGGGAGAAGAAGCGTTCCATGATCATATATTAGGTCTTAGGCTTTTCTTGAGCGTATGCTTTGGGACTGTGAACTTTACACATGTTTATCAGTTACTCCTGTCCGTCTGTAGCTGGAACCAATGAGTAGAGTGGGCTGGAGTTGGGTACTTCCCTCGCAGGTCAGTTAGGCTCCAAGAATACACCCACAGCTCTGGTGTATGAGCTTCCCCAGAGGGCAGGCCCTGTGAAGAACAACAGAGTGCTCTGGCATACTTTAAATGGTTCCTCTTCCACTTTCCCTGCCAGGCAGAGGAGGGGATTTTTCTCAGATTCTTATTGTGGGAACCTAGTCAAGTTCCTATAGGTTAATCTCATGATATTGTGGGGGGTCCCTAAAGATGAGTTCCACTGGAGTTTTTAAATCTCAAATAAATCTGCACAGAACTTCCCCAAGTTAGTCAAATACAGTACAAGTTTTCCTCCCCTTTTGTATTTTTCCCCATGGATCCCTCTAGTGTCTCTGTGCTTGTAAGCAGAGACTCCCTGTGTTCACCTGTCTCTTTCCGACCTATGGGGCAGTAGTCTGCGTCTTCCCATCTCCTATGCATCCAGCAAGAACGGTTGATTTTTTTCAGTCTGTTTTGTGTTTTACTTGTTAGGATGGAGCAGCAACCTCCAAGCTCCATACATGCGGAACTAGAAACCAGAAGTCTCCTATTCCACCGTTTTGAATACCACCTGCTCACCTTCTACAGCCAAAACAGTCTGAGACCTGAGTGCCTCAGAGGAAATTAAACATGACATAGAAGGAATGTGAAGAATGGAAGATGCAATAGTTAGATCTTCTTTAAATCTGTTGATTTTTATGTATCACAAGCTATTCTGGGAAGAGCACTGTCTGCTTTACTGTTATAGGAGTAAATGTTCTTATTTTTTTCTGATGGGGGACCTAAGAGGAAGACCAGATTTTGTGGGAAAAGAGAAGGAGCTCTGCTTTGAGGCACGTCTGTACTGTGTGTAAAATTCATAATGGTGTCACATGAAGCAAGGTAGCTCTTTCTCTGAAGCAGGTTAGAATCACAGACATCATCACATGACGGGTGTGCATGGGATATGACTCTGCCTTATGGTCATAAGGACTTAGGGAGAAGTTCTCCTTCCCTGTTCCTGTTGGACAACAGGGTCTGAGGCATGAGGGCAACTCTGAGCTCTGCCCCTGGAGGGTGCAGAGGAGAGTCTTTGGTCCCAGTAAAGTGTTGGGAGAATGGAGGAAGCATCCTGGACTATGAGCTATGTCTGTTTTGCAGTTCCCTTTACTTTTGCCTGAGCTAGTGCTGCTCACCAGCCCTTGTGTAGAATCCTGGTCCTTATTTCCACTACTGGGGCCTCTTGGCGAGGACGTTAACCTACAGATGTTAGAACGGGGCCTCAAATGCAAGAGGAAACCTAGGATTGTGTTGCAGTCTGCCAAGTCCCCTGAAGAGGGTTGAAAACCCGCTTACATCCGAGGCAGGGTTTGAATCTTCAAGTTGTTTACCTCCCCTCCATGGGATCAGGAGTTATTAGCTGGTTTAATGGTTCCTGATCCCAGCTGTGCTTGAAATGAAGAAATTTTTGCCAATTACCTATATGCCTAAATTTCATGTGTTTCAGGTTTCAAGTAAGTGTTTGGAAATCTATCTAAATGGTTTGATGTCTAACTAGGAAACTTACTGGAAATGCAATGCAATCAGTATTTTGCCCTGGACATATTTGCGATTTTGTGAATTGGTGGTCTGTAGAGACAGCAAGAAGGAAGAGAGCACCCACAGTAACTATTAGAGCACACCCACAATTTCTGTAGCTGTCTAAGGAGCTGTTGCTTAAGTATAATACCCTAATCCAAAGTCATCTCAGAAGCAGATCATAAAACTGAACTTCATGTGTTTAAGTAGGCATACCAATACCAAATTGGTGGCTAATATTTTTTGTTGTCACCTTGCCCTTAATCAGAGAGGCCAACTGGACAGGTCTCAAGGGATAATAACTAATGTCTAAGCTAGATCTGGGATTTTCTGAGTTGCAACTCCTCAGTGAGAAAGGAGTTGTGAACTCAGAAGGCTAGTCATCCTACTCTGAGCTTGAGTTTTAGAGAAGAGACTTGTCAGATCCTTGCTCAACATTTATTCCCACATTCTCAGTGACACGTACCCCTGAGTTTGTTTTAGGACATTATCTGTTCCCCTGTTT
>NW_025797390.1:0-3350 GCF_021613505.1 Equus quagga | reverse complement strand
AAACAGGGGAACAGATAATGTCCTAAAACAAACTCAGGGGTACGTGTCACTGAGAATGTGGGAATAAATGTTGAGCAAGGATCTGACAAGTCTCTTCTCTAAAACTCAAGCTCAGAGTAGGATGACTAGCCTTCTGAGTTCACAACTCCTTTCTCACTGAGGAGTTGCAACTCAGAAAATCCCAGATCTAGCTTAGACATTAGTTATTATCCCTTGAGACCTGTCCAGTTGGCCTCTCTGATTAAGGGCAAGGTGACAACAAAAAATATTAGCCACCAATTTGGTATTGGTATGCCTACTTAAACACATGAAGTTCAGTTTTATGATCTGCTTCTGAGATGACTTTGGATTAGGGTATTATACTTAAGCAACAGCTCCTTAGACAGCTACAGAAATTGTGGGTGTGCTCTAATAGTTACTGTGGGTGCTCTCTTCCTTCTTGCTGTCTCTACAGACCACCAATTCACAAAATCGCAAATATGTCCAGGGCAAAATACTGATTGCATTGCATTTCCAGTAAGTTTCCTAGTTAGACATCAAACCATTTAGATAGATTTCCAAACACTTACTTGAAACCTGAAACACATGAAATTTAGGCATATAGGTAATTGGCAAAAATTTCTTCATTTCAAGCACAGCTGGGATCAGGAACCATTAAACCAGCTAATAACTCCTGATCCCATGGAGGGGAGGTAAACAACTTGAAGATTCAAACCCTGCCTCGGATGTAAGCGGGTTTTCAACCCTCTTCAGGGGACTTGGCAGACTGCAACACAATCCTAGGTTTCCTCTTGCATTTGAGGCCCCGTTCTAACATCTGTAGGTTAACGTCCTCGCCAAGAGGCCCCAGTAGTGGAAATAAGGACCAGGATTCTACACAAGGGCTGGTGAGCAGCACTAGCTCAGGCAAAAGTAAAGGGAACTGCAAAACAGACATAGCTCATAGTCCAGGATGCTTCCTCCATTCTCCCAACACTTTACTGGGACCAAAGACTCTCCTCTGCACCCTCCAGGGGCAGAGCTCAGAGTTGCCCTCATGCCTCAGACCCTGTTGTCCAACAGGAACAGGGAAGGAGAACTTCTCCCTAAGTCCTTATGACCATAAGGCAGAGTCATATCCCATGCACACCCGTCATGTGATGATGTCTGTGATTCTAACCTGCTTCAGAGAAAGAGCTACCTTGCTTCATGTGACACCATTATGAATTTTACACACAGTACAGACGTGCCTCAAAGCAGAGCTCCTTCTCTTTTCCCACAAAATCTGGTCTTCCTCTTAGGTCCCCCATCAGAAAAAAATAAGAACATTTACTCCTATAACAGTAAAGCAGACAGTGCTCTTCCCAGAATAGCTTGTGATACATAAAAATCAACAGATTTAAAGAAGATCTAACTATTGCATCTTCCATTCTTCACATTCCTTCTATGTCATGTTTAATTTCCTCTGAGGCACTCAGGTCTCAGACTGTTTTGGCTGTAGAAGGTGAGCAGGTGGTATTCAAAACGGTGGAATAGGAGACTTCTGGTTTCTAGTTCCGCATGTATGGAGCTTGGAGGTTGCTGCTCCATCCTAACAAGTAAAACACAAAACAGACTGAAAAAAATCAACCGTTCTTGCTGGATGCATAGGAGATGGGAAGACGCAGACTACTGCCCCATAGGTCGGAAAGAGACAGGTGAACACAGGGAGTCTCTGCTTACAAGCACAGAGACACTAGAGGGATCCATGGGGAAAAATACAAAAGGGGAGGAAAACTTGTACTGTATTTGACTAACTTGGGGAAGTTCTGTGCAGATTTATTTGAGATTTAAAAACTCCAGTGGAACTCATCTTTAGGGACCCCCCACAATATCATGAGATTAACCTATAGGAACTTGACTAGGTTCCCACAATAAGAATCTGAGAAAAATCCCCTCCTCTGCCTGGCAGGGAAAGTGGAAGAGGAACCATTTAAAGTATGCCAGAGCACTCTGTTGTTCTTCACAGGGCCTGCCCTCTGGGGAAGCTCATACACCAGAGCTGTGGGTGTATTCTTGGAGCCTAACTGACCTGCGAGGGAAGTACCCAACTCCAGCCCACTCTACTCATTGGTTCCAGCTACAGACGGACAGGAGTAACTGATAAACATGTGTAAAGTTCACAGTCCCAAAGCATACGCTCAAGAAAAGCCTAAGACCTAATATATGATCATGGAACGCTTCTTCTCCCACATCCGCTACCACGTTACCAAAGTCCTATTTACAGCAGTTCCTTTTACCCATTCATCATGGCTGCCTACCACGAAAACATTACAAGGCAGACCAAAAGGCAAAACAGCAGAAGAAAAGAACATGTTACTTTAAGTCATCTCCACTATACTCACCTTGTTTCTTCTGTCAATCCCCTACATGGTATGGTTCCCACACTCGGGCAACCAAGATGATGCAGATGCCTCAGTCAGCACCAAAATCTCTAGAAAAAAATCTACTCACAACGGCCGACTCATTGTCACACTGGACTTCAAAGTAGAAAAAAAGTCCTCTGGGCATTTTGGTAACAGGACCAAGTCACTTACAACTTCAATAGCAACACTAAACCAGAAAACAGTGTAGAAACTTTAAATATTATCAGGAAAATATGACCCAGAGATTTTACAAAAAACTAGAACTGCTTGTTAAGAATGAGTCCACAAGCTATTGTTTACATATAAGACTCAGAATACTGCTCTAACAAGCCCTTCCTTTGGATCCACTAGAGAACAAGCTTAGAACAACCATAATGACTGGTGAGATGCAAATATTTAGAGTAGTGTCTACACCAGGAGGCAGTTATCAGAAAGTACAGTACACATCAGGAAACAGGAAGAAGTCTTTCTCTACTTATGTTTGTCTACCTCTGCCCCGTGATGACTCAGGTGAGACTCCAGGAAGCTTTCCTGCAGTGGCTGGTCCAGTTACAGGTCCCCCTCTGGACAAGAAGCTAAACAAGAATATTTAGTCTCCTCACATCATAGCAGACAGCTCTTACCCAATGAAATGCTGGAATTCCAGAGCCTCCGAGGTGAGCAGATTAACCTTCAACAATGTAAGGACCAGAATATATCTATTTATACAACAGGCAGCTCTCATATTCCTCCCACTTTCTTACAGGCAGCACAGGAAAACTTCTGTCAACTGTAGGAGGTTCACTCTTCTTAGGTGGAGATGTTTATTTTGTTCTGTTTTACTACTGTATCATATTTTACTGGAATGGTGGAAGCTATGACATACCATCCCTTTGCCCTTACTATCCCAGCTACTGGGAATGCCACAGGCAGGTAGCCCTTCCCTGTCAGCTGCTTCAAGTCTTAGGTCAGCTGAAGAGAGCCCCC
>NW_025797389.1:0-3299 GCF_021613505.1 Equus quagga | reverse complement strand
GGGGGCTCTCTTCAGCTGACCTAAGACTTGAAGCAGCTGACAGGGAAAGGCTACCTGCCTGTGGCATTCCCAGTAGCAGGGATAGTAAGTCCTTCCTTCCTGAGAGGGGAAATGTGTGTGACATCATAGCTTCCACCATTCTGGTAAAACATTATACAGCAAAAAAAAAAAAAAAAAAAAAAAAGGAACAACATAAACATCTCCACCTAAGGGGAAAGAACCTCATACAGTTGACAGAAGTTTTCCTATAATGTCTTTAAGAAAGTGTGGAGGAATATGAGAATAGCCTGCTGCATGAATACAGATCCATTCTGGTCTTTATATTGTTGAAGTTTAGTCTGCCCACCTGAAAGGCTCTGGAATTCCAGCATCTCTTTGGGTAAGAGCCATGTACTACGATATGAGGGGATGAAATGTTCTAGCTTGGACCAGACAACAGGCTGTTAATTGCTCAGATAGGGATCCGTAACAGAAGCGGCCACTGTAACAAAGCTGCCTAGTCTCAGCGGGGCCATCACGGGGGAGATGTAGACACAAATTAGAACAGAAACACTTCCTGTTTCTTGATAGATGCTGTGCTTTCCCCTAACTGCTGCCTAGCCAAGATTCTAGTCTAAATATTCGCATCTCACGAGTCATTATGGTTACTCTAAGCTTGTTCTCTAGTGGATCCAAAGGAAGGGCTTGTTAGAGCAGTATTGAGTCTTATATGTTAATCATAGCTTGTGGACTTAGTCTTAAAAATCAGTCTGTTTTTTAAAAAATCTTTGGGTCGTATTTTCTTGATAATATTTAAAGCTTCTACACTGTCTTCTGGCTTAAGTTGCTATTGAAGTTATGAGTGACTTGGTCTTGTTACTGAAATGCCCAGAGGATTTTACTCTACTTTGAAGTTTAGTGTGCCAATGTGGTGGCCTTTATGAGTAGATTTTTCTCTGGAAATTTTGGTGCTAATTTAGGAATCAGTGTCATCTTGGTTCTGCCCAAGTATGGGAGCCATACCATGCATGGGGTTGATGAGAGAAGCAAGATGCGTATAAAGGAGCTGATATAAAAATTAGGGTTTTTCCTCTGTTTTTTTGCCTTTTGGTGTACCTTGTTAGTTTTTCTTGACATCCAGACACAATGTACGGGCAAAAGGAACTGCTGTAAATAGGAGTTGGGTAATGTGGTGAGGTGTGGGAGGGGAAGCATGGCATAATCATATGATTAGGTCTCAGGCTTTTTGTGAGCCTACCCTTGGGACTATGAACTTGAGCATGTTTATCAGTTGTTTTTCTCCCCTGTGAGTGAAACAAATGGCTAGAATGGGCTGGAGTGTTGGGTACTTCCCACCCGGGTCAGTTAGGCTCTGATAACACCCTGGCAGTTTAGGCTCTGGCACACTAGTTTCCCTAACAGCAGACCTTAAGAAGAAGAGAGTCCTCTGGCATATTCTAAATGATTCTTCTTCCTCTCTCTCTGCCAGAATCAGAGGGGGCTTTTTCTCAGATTCTTCTGTGGGAACCTAGTCGAGATCCTGGAGTTTAGTCTCATGATATTGTGGGGACTCCCTATAGCGAGTCCCACTGCACAGAACTTCCCCCAATTTGTCAAATATATCAGCGTTTTCTTCTCCTATGCCTGTTCCCTCTGTAGTTCCCCCAGAGCCTCTGTAAGTGGAGACTCCCTGTGTTCACCTGTCTGTCTCCCAGTCTAGGAGGCAGAGGTTTGCCCTGTGTCTTCTCTTCTCCTAAGCATCCAGAAAGAATGTATTTTTTTCCAGTCTGTTTAGTGTTTTACTTGTTAGGATGGAGCAGCAACCTCCAAGCTCCATACATGGGGAACTAGAAACCAGAAGTCTACTCTTCCATTTTTGAATACGACCTGCTCCCTCTCTACAACCAAAACAGTCTGAGATCTGGGTACCTCAGAAGAAATTAAACTTGGGTGTAGAAGGAATGTGAAGGAAAAAAGAAGCAATAGTGAGATCTCTCTCAAAACTTTTTTTATGTATCAGAAGCTGGGAAGAGCACTGTCTGCTATAACACGATAGGGCTAAAACTTGTCTATTCTGGTGGGGGACCTGAGAGGAAGGCCAGATTCAGTGGGGAAAAGGGAAGGGGCTCTGCTTTGAAGGCACATCCACATTATGTGTAAAATTCATAACGGTGTCACATGAAGCAAGGTAGCTCTTTCTCTGAAGCAGGTTCGAATCACAGACATCATCACATGATGGGTGTGCACGGGATATGACTCTGCCTTATGGTCATAAGGACTTAGGGAGAAGTTCTCCTTCCCTGTTCCTGTTGGACAACAGGGTCTGAGGCATGAGGGCAACTCTGAGCTCTGCCCCTGGAGGGTGCAGAGGAGAGTCTTTGGTCCCAGTAAAGTGTTGGGAGAATGGAGGAAGCATCCTGGACTATGAGCTATGTCTGTTTTGCAGTTCTCTTTACTTCTGCCTGAGCTAGTGCTGGTCACCACCCTGTGTAGAGTCCTAGCCCTATTTCTACTACTAGGGTGCTCTTGGTGTGGACATGGATCTACAGATATTGGAACAGGACCTAAAATGCAGGAAGGAATGTAGGATTGTGTTGCAGACTGCTGAGTTCCCTGAAGAGGGTTGAAAACCCACATACGTCTGAAGCAGGGTTTGGATATTCATGTCATTTGCCTCTATCCCATGGGATCAAGGGTTAGCTGGTTTAATGGTTCCTGATCCCAGCTGTACTTGGAATGAAGAAATTTTTGCCAATTACCTATATGCCTTAGTCCCATGTGCTACAGGTTTCAAGTTAGTGTTTATAAATCTTTCCAAGTGGTTTGATGTCTAACTAGGAAACCTTCTGGAAATGCAATGCAATCACTATTTTGCCCTGGATGTATTTGCAATTTTGTGAGTTGGTGGTCTGTTTGCAGACACAGCAAGAAGGAAGAGGGCACCTACAGTAACTATTGGAGCACACCTGCAATTTCCACAGCTGTCTAAGGAGCTGTTGCTTAAGTATAATACCCTAATCCAAAGTCATCTCAAACAGATCATAAAACTGAACTTCATGTGTTTAAGTAGGCATACCAATACCGAATTGGTAGCTAACATTTTTTGGTGTTGCCTTGCCCTTAATCAGAGAGGCCAACTTGACAGGTCTCAAGGGATAATAACTAATGTCTAAGCTATATCTGGGATTTTGAGTTGCAACTCCTCAGTGAGAAAGGAGTTGTGAACTCAGAAGGCTAGTCATCCTACTCTGAGCTTGAGTTTTAGAGAAGAGACTTGTCAGATCCTTGCTCAACATTTATTCCCACATTCTCAGCCACAC
>NW_025797388.1:0-3299 GCF_021613505.1 Equus quagga | reverse complement strand
GTGTGGCTGAGAATGTGGGAATAAATGTTGAGCAAGGATCTGACAAGTCTCTTCTCTAAAACTCAAGCTCAGAGTAGGATGACTAGCCTTCTGAGTTCACAACTCCTTTCTCACTGAGGAGTTGCAACTCAAAATCCCAGATATAGCTTAGACATTAGTTATTATCCCTTGAGACCTGTCAAGTTGGCCTCTCTGATTAAGGGCAAGGCAACACCAAAAAATGTTAGCTACCAATTCGGTATTGGTATGCCTACTTAAACACATGAAGTTCAGTTTTATGATCTGTTTGAGATGACTTTGGATTAGGGTATTATACTTAAGCAACAGCTCCTTAGACAGCTGTGGAAATTGCAGGTGTGCTCCAATAGTTACTGTAGGTGCCCTCTTCCTTCTTGCTGTGTCTGCAAACAGACCACCAACTCACAAAATTGCAAATACATCCAGGGCAAAATAGTGATTGCATTGCATTTCCAGAAGGTTTCCTAGTTAGACATCAAACCACTTGGAAAGATTTATAAACACTAACTTGAAACCTGTAGCACATGGGACTAAGGCATATAGGTAATTGGCAAAAATTTCTTCATTCCAAGTACAGCTGGGATCAGGAACCATTAAACCAGCTAACCCTTGATCCCATGGGATAGAGGCAAATGACATGAATATCCAAACCCTGCTTCAGACGTATGTGGGTTTTCAACCCTCTTCAGGGAACTCAGCAGTCTGCAACACAATCCTACATTCCTTCCTGCATTTTAGGTCCTGTTCCAATATCTGTAGATCCATGTCCACACCAAGAGCACCCTAGTAGTAGAAATAGGGCTAGGACTCTACACAGGGTGGTGACCAGCACTAGCTCAGGCAGAAGTAAAGAGAACTGCAAAACAGACATAGCTCATAGTCCAGGATGCTTCCTCCATTCTCCCAACACTTTACTGGGACCAAAGACTCTCCTCTGCACCCTCCAGGGGCAGAGCTCAGAGTTGCCCTCATGCCTCAGACCCTGTTGTCCAACAGGAACAGGGAAGGAGAACTTCTCCCTAAGTCCTTATGACCATAAGGCAGAGTCATATCCCGTGCACACCCATCATGTGATGATGTCTGTGATTCGAACCTGCTTCAGAGAAAGAGCTACCTTGCTTCATGTGACACCGTTATGAATTTTACACATAATGTGGATGTGCCTTCAAAGCAGAGCCCCTTCCCTTTTCCCCACTGAATCTGGCCTTCCTCTCAGGTCCCCCACCAGAATAGACAAGTTTTAGCCCTATCGTGTTATAGCAGACAGTGCTCTTCCCAGCTTCTGATACATAAAAAAAGTTTTGAGAGAGATCTCACTATTGCTTCTTTTTTCCTTCACATTCCTTCTACACCCAAGTTTAATTTCTTCTGAGGTACCCAGATCTCAGACTGTTTTGGTTGTAGAGAGGGAGCAGGTCGTATTCAAAAATGGAAGAGTAGACTTCTGGTTTCTAGTTCCCCATGTATGGAGCTTGGAGGTTGCTGCTCCATCCTAACAAGTAAAACACTAAACAGACTGGAAAAAAATACATTCTTTCTGGATGCTTAGGAGAAGAGAAGACACAGGGCAAACCTCTGCCTCCTAGACTGGGAGACAGACAGGTGAACACAGGGAGTCTCCACTTACAGAGGCTCTGGGGGAACTACAGAGGGAACAGGCATAGGAGAAGAAAACGCTGATATATTTGACAAATTGGGGGAAGTTCTGTGCAGTGGGACTCGCTATAGGGAGTCCCCACAATATCATGAGACTAAACTCCAGGATCTCGACTAGGTTCCCACAGAAGAATCTGAGAAAAAGCCCCCTCTGATTCTGGCAGAGAGAGAGGAAGAAGAATCATTTAGAATATGCCAGAGGACTCTCTTCTTCTTAAGGTCTGCTGTTAGGGAAACTAGTGTGCCAGAGCCTAAACTGCCAGGGTGTTATCAGAGCCTAACTGACCCGGGTGGGAAGTACCCAACACTCCAGCCCATTCTAGCCATTTGTTTCACTCACAGGGGAGAAAAACAACTGATAAACATGCTCAAGTTCATAGTCCCAAGGGTAGGCTCACAAAAAGCCTGAGACCTAATCATATGATTATGCCATGCTTCCCCTCCCACACCTCACCACATTACCCAACTCCTATTTACAGCAGTTCCTTTTGCCCGTACATTGTGTCTGGATGTCAAGAAAAACTAACAAGGTACACCAAAAGGCAAAAAAACAGAGGAAAAACCCTAATTTTTATATCAGCTCCTTTATACGCATCTTGCTTCTCTCATCAACCCCATGCATGGTATGGCTCCCATACTTGGGCAGAACCAAGATGACACTGATTCCTAAATTAGCACCAAAATTTCCAGAGAAAAATCTACTCATAAAGGCCACCACATTGGCACACTAAACTTCAAAGTAGAGTAAAATCCTCTGGGCATTTCAGTAACAAGACCAAGTCACTCATAACTTCAATAGCAACTTAAGCCAGAAGACAGTGTAGAAGCTTTAAATATTATCAAGAAAATACGACCCAAAGATTTTTTAAAAAACAGACTGATTTTTAAGACTAAGTCCACAAGCTATGATTAACATATAAGACTCAATACTGCTCTAACAAGCCCTTCCTTTGGATCCACTAGAGAACAAGCTTAGAGTAACCATAATGACTCGTGAGATGCGAATATTTAGACTAGAATCTTGGCTAGGCAGCAGTTAGGGGAAAGCACAGCATCTATCAAGAAACAGGAAGTGTTTCTGTTCTAATTTGTGTCTACATCTCCCCCGTGATGGCCCCGCTGAGACTAGGCAGCTTTGTTACAGTGGCCGCTTCTGTTACGGATCCCTATCTGAGCAATTAACAGCCTGTTGTCTGGTCCAAGCTAGAACATTTCATCCCCTCATATCGTAGTACATGGCTCTTACCCAAAGAGATGCTGGAATTCCAGAGCCTTTCAGGTGGGCAGACTAAACTTCAACAATATAAAGACCAGAATGGATCTGTATTCATGCAGCAGGCTATTCTCATATTCCTCCACACTTTCTTAAAGACATTATAGGAAAACTTCTGTCAACTGTATGAGGTTCTTTCCCCTTAGGTGGAGATGTTTATGTTGTTCCTTTTTTTTTTTTTTTTTTTTTTTTGCTGTATAATGTTTTACCAGAATGGTGGAAGCTATGATGTCACACACATTTCCCCTCTCAGGAAGGAAGGACTTACTATCCCTGCTACTGGGAATGCCACAGGCAGGTAGCCTTTCCCTGTCAGCTGCTTCAAGTCTTAGGTCAGCTGAAGAGAGCCCCC
>NW_025797387.1:0-3022 GCF_021613505.1 Equus quagga | reverse complement strand
AAACTGCAAAGAAGAATCAATCAGAAATGTTGTAAATGAAAAACACAATGGAGAAGATTAAGAAAAATCTGGACTCCCTGAACAGTAGAACTGATATCATGGAGGACAGATTTAGCAGTCTGGAAGACTGAAATATATAAATGCTTCAGCTAAAGGAGGGGAGAGAACTAAGACTAAAAAGAAATGAAGAAACAGGGAAATATTTGGCTCAATTAGGAAATGCAACATAAAGATTATAGGTATCTCAGAGGGAGAAGAGAAGATGAATGGAGCAGAAACCTTCTTCAAAGAAATAATAGCTCAGAACTTCCCAAACCTGGGGAAGGAGCTGGAAAACAGAAGCCAATAGATCTCAAACTATATCAATGCAAAATGACCAACTCCAAGGCATATAGTAGTAAATCTGCCAAAAGTCAATGACAAAGAAAAAGTACTAAGGGCAGCAAGACACAAGAAAATAACCTACAAAGGAACCTCTTTCAGGCTGTCAGCAGATTTCTCAGCAGAAACCTTACAGGGTAGGAGAGAGTGGAATGATATATTCAAAATTCTGAAAGACAAAAACTTTCAGCCAAGAATACTCTATCCAGTGAAAATATCTTTCAAATATGATGGAGAAATAAAAACTTTCCAAGACAAATGAAAGTTAAGGGAGTTCATCACCACAAGACACCCCCCTACAAGAAATCCACAAGAAGGCCCTTATACCTGACAACAAAAAAAGAAGCTTACAAAACCCTGAGCAAGGAGATGAGTAGAAAGACATATCAGAAAATTGCAGCTCTCCATCAGAAAAAGTGAGCAAATGCTTAATGACAACAGGAAGACAAAAGGAAGGAAAACAACAAAAATAGATATAATCTTGTCATTTTAACCTTGAAATCACCATGCAAGATGGAATAAGATGTGACAATAGTAACTTAGAAGCGGAAGAGGTAAGGGATGGAATTGGCTTAGTCTAAGGAAATAAGAGGCTGTCAGAAAATGGACTATCTCAACTATGGGACTTTTTTATACAAACAACATGGTAACCACTAAACAAATAATTAAAACAGAGAGACAAATGATAAATAAGGAGAAAACTAAGAAAACCAGCATAGAAAACTAGCTAACCAAAATGGTAGTACAAAATACATGGGACAAGAAATGAAGGAAATGCAGGAGAACTGGAAAAGGAGCAATAAATTGGCAGCATTAGGCCCTCATATATCAATAACCACTCTAAGTGAAAATGGAATGAATTCTCCAGTCAAAAGACACAGAGTGGCAGTATGGTTAAAAAACAAGACCCAACAATATACTGCCTTCGGGAAACACATCTCAGCCCCAAGAACAAAGACTCAAGTGAAGAGATGGAAGATAATACTCCAAGCTAACACCAAAAAAAGAAAGCAGGTGTTGCCATACTTATATCAGAAAAATTAGACTTCAAGACAAAACAGGTAAAGAGAAATAAAGAAGGGAATTTTATATGATAAAAGGGACACCCTTCCAGATGATGTTACACCAATAAATATTTGTGCATCTGACACAGGAGTATCAAAAGCACAGAAAGCAACTATTAACAAACCTAAAAGGAGATATTAACAACAACACAATAATAATAGGGACCTCAACACACCTCTTACACCAATGGATATATCACTCAGACAGAAAGTCAACAAAGAAATTGTAGAATAGAATTAAATGAAAAACTAGACCAGATGGATTTAATAGATATTTATAGAACACTCCCTCCAAAAACAGCAGGTTACACACCCTTCTCAAGTGTGCATGGATCATTCTCAAGGATAGACCATATGTTGGAAAGCAAGGCAAGCCTCAATAAATTTAAGAAACCTGAAATAATACCAAGCATCTTTTCCAACCAAAATGCTATTAAACTAAGACTCAACTGCAAGAAAAAAGCCAGAAAAGTTGCAAAGATGTGGAGATCAAAGAACATGCTAATGACCAACTAATGGATCATTGAAAATTCAAGGAGAAATCAAAAATTATCTGGAGAAAAATGAAAATGAAAGCACAACGTTCCAACTCATTTGAGATGCAGGAAAAGCAGTCCTAAGAGGGAGATTCTTTGCAATACACACTCACCTTAACAAACAAGAAAAATGTCAAATAAGCAATCTTAAACTGCACTTAACATGATTAGAAAAATAAGAATAAAGAAAGCCCAAACTCAGCAGAAGAGAAAAATAATAAGAATTAGAGCATAAATAAATGAAATTGAAAGAATAAAGACAGAAGGAAGGATCAATGAATAAAACACCTGGTTCTATGAGAAGATAAACAAAAATTGACAAACTCTTAGTGAGGCTCACTAAGAAAAAAAGAGAGAAAGCTCAAATAAATAAAATTTAAAATGAAAGGGGAGAAATTACAATGGATACCACAGAAATGCAAACACTTATACGAATATACTATGAAAAACTATACGCCAACAAACTGGACAATCTAGAAGAAATGGGTAAATTCTTAGACTCTTACAACCTCCAAAAACTGAATCAAGAAGAAATAGAGAATCTGAATAGACAAATCACAAGTAAAGAGATTGAAACAGTAATCAAAGACCTGCCAAAAAATGAAAGTCCAGGACCAGATGGCCTCTCTGGAGAATTATACCAAACATTCAGAGAAAATACAGTATCTATCCTTCTCAAACTATTCCAAAAATTTGAAGAAGACAGAAAAATCCCTAACACGTTCTATGAGGCCAACATCACCCTGATACCAAAGCTAGACAGGGCTAACACAAAGAAGGAAAATTACAGGCCAATATTGCTGATGAACATAGATGCAAAAATCCTTAACATAATATTGGCAAACCAAATACAGCAATACATTAAAAAGATCATAAACCATGACCAAGTGCGATTTCTACCAGGGACAGAGGGATAGATCAACAACCGCAATTCAAAGTGATACACCACATTAACAAAATGAGGAACAAAAACCATGTGATCATCTCAATAGAAGCAGAGAAAGCATTTGACAAGATCCAACACCCATTCATGATAAAAAC
>NW_025797386.1:0-3022 GCF_021613505.1 Equus quagga | reverse complement strand
GTTTTTATCATGAATGGGTGTTGGATCTTGTCAAATGCTTTCTCTGCTTCTATTGAGATGATCACATGGTTTTTGTTCCTCATTTTGTTAATGTGGTGTATCACTTTGAATTGCGGTTGTTGATCTATCCCTCTGTCCCTGGTAGAAATCGCACTTGGTCATGGTTTATGATCTTTTTAATGTATTGCTGTATTTGGTTTGCCAATATTATGTTAAGGATTTTTGCATCTATGTTCATCAGCAATATTGGCCTGTAATTTTCCTTCTTTGTGTTAGCCCTGTCTAGCTTTGGTATCAGGGTGATGTTGGCCTCATAGAACGTGTTAGGGATTTTTCTGTCTTCTTCAAATTTTTGGAATAGTTTGAGAAGGATAGATACTGTATTTTCTCTGAATGTTTGGTATAATTCTCCAGAGAGGCCATCTGGTCCTGGACTTTCATTTTTTGGCAGGTCTTTGATTACTGTTTCAATCTCTTTACTTGTGATTTGTCTATTCAGATTCTCTATTTCTTCTTGATTCAGTTTTTGGAGGTTGTAAGAGTCTAAGAATTTACCCATTTCTTCTAGATTGTCCAGTTTGTTGGCGTATAGTTTTTCATAGTATATTCGTATAAGTGTTTGCATTTCTGTGGTATCCATTGTAATTTCTCCCCTTTCATTTTAAATTTTATTTATTTGAGCTTTCTCTCTTTTTTTCTTAGTGAGCCTCACTAAGAGTTTGTCAATTTTTGTTTATCTTCTCATAGAACCAGGTGTTTTATTCATTGATCCTTCCTTCTGTCTTTATTCTTTCAATTTCATTTATTTATGCTCTAATTCTTATTATTTTTCTCTTCTGCTGAGTTTGGGCTTTCTTTATTCTTATTTTTCTAATCATGTTAAGTGCAGTTTAAGATTGCTTATTTGACATTTTTCTTGTTTGTTAAGGTGAGTGTGTATTGCAAAGAATCTCCCTCTTAGGACTGCTTTTCCTGCATCTCAAATGAGTTGGAACGTTGTGCTTTCATTTTCATTTTTCTCCAGATAATTTTTGATTTCTCCTTGAATTTTCAATGATCCATTAGTTGGTCATTAGCATGTTCTTTGATCTCCACATCTTTGCAACTTTTCTGGCTTTTTTCTTGCAGTTGAGTCTTAGTTTAATAGCATTTTGGTTGGAAAAGATGCTTGGTATTATTTCAGGTTTCTTAAATTTATTGAGGCTTGCCTTGCTTTCCAACATATGGTCTATCCTTGAGAATGATCCATGCACACTTGAGAAGGGTGTGTAACCTGCTGTTTTTGGAGGGAGTGTTCTATAAATATCTATTAAATCCATCTGGTCTAGTTTTTCATTTAATTCTATTCTACAATTTCTTTGTTGACTTTCTGTCTGAGTGATATATCCATTGGTGTAAGAGGTGTGTTGAGGTCCCTATTATTATTGTGTTGTTGTTAATATCTCCTTTTAGGTTTGTTAATAGTTGCTTTCTGTGCTTTTGATACTCCTGTGTCAGATGCACAAATATTTATTGGTGTAACATCATCTGGAAGGGTGTCCCTTTTATCATATAAAATTCCCTTCTTTATTTCTCTTTACCTGTTTTGTCTTGAAGTCTAATTTTTCTGATATAAGTATGGCAACACCTGCTTTCTTTTTTTGGTGTTAGCTTGGAGTATTATCTTCCATCTCTTCACTTGAGTCTTTGTTCTTGGGGCTGAGATGTGTTTCCCGAAGGCAGTATATTGTTGGGTCTTGTTTTTTAACCATACTGCCACTCTGTGTCTTTTGACTGGAGAATTCATTCCATTTTCACTTAGAGTGGTTATTGATATATGAGGGCCTAATGCTGCCAATTTATTGCTCCTTTTCCAGTTCTCCTGCATTTCCTTCATTTCTTGTCCCATGTATTTTGTACTACCATTTTGGTTAGCTAGTTTTCTATGCTGGTTTTCTTAGTTTTCTCCTTATTTATCATTTGTCTCTCTGTTTTAATTATTTGTTTAGTGGTTACCATGTTGTTTGTATAAAAAAGTCCCATAGTTGAGATAGTCCATTTTCTGACAGCCTCTTATTTCCTTAGACTAAGCCAATTCCATCCCTTACCTCTTCCGCTTCTAAGTTACTATTGTCACATCTTATTCCATCTTGCATGGTGATTTCAAGGTTAAAATGACAAGATTATATCTATTTTTGTTGTTTTCCTTCCTTTTGTCTTCCTGTTGTCATTAAGCATTTGCTCACTTTTTCTGATGGAGAGCTGCAATTTTCTGATATGTCTTTCTACTCATCTCCTTGCTCAGGGTTTTGTAAGCTTCTTTTTTTGTTGTCAGGTATAAGGGCCTTCTTGTGGATTTCTTGTAGGGGGGTGTCTTGTGGTGATGAACTCCCTTAACTTTCATTTGTCTTGGAAAGTTTTTATTTCTCCATCATATTTGAAAGATATTTTCACTGGATAGAGTATTCTTGGCTGAAAGTTTTTGTCTTTCAGAATTTTGAATATATCATTCCACTCTCTCCTACCCTGTAAGGTTTCTGCTGAGAAATCTGCTGACAGCCTGAAAGAGGTTCCTTTGTAGGTTATTTTCTTGTGTCTTGCTGCCCTTAGTACTTTTTCTTTGTCATTGACTTTTGGCAGATTTACTACTATATGCCTTGGAGTTGGTCATTTTGCATTGATATAGTTTGAGATCTATTGGCTTCTGTTTTCCAGCTCCTTCCCCAGGTTTGGGAAGTTCTGAGCTATTATTTCTTTGAAGAAGGTTTCTGCTCCATTCATCTTCTCTTCTCCCTCTGAGATACCTATAATCTTTATGTTGCATTTCCTAATTGAGCCAAATATTTCCCTGTTTCTTCATTTCTTTTTAGTCTTAGTTCTCTCCCCTCCTTTAGCTGAAGCATTTATATATTTCAGTCTTCCAGACTGCTAAATCTGTCCTCCATGATATCAGTTCTACTGTTCAGGGAGTCCAGATTTTTCTTAATCTTCTCCATTGTGTTTTTCATTTACAACATTTCTGATTGATTCTTCTTTGCAGTTT
>NW_025797385.1:0-1579 GCF_021613505.1 Equus quagga | reverse complement strand
GCAGAGAAAGCATTTGACAAGATCCAACACCCATTCATGATAAAAACTCTCAATAAAGTGCATATAGAAGGAAAGTACCTCAACATAATAAAGGCCATATATGACAAACCTATGGCCAACATCACTCTTAATGGGCAAAAACTGAAAGCCATCCCTCTGAGAACAGGCACAAGACAAGTGTGCTCACTCTCATCACTCTTATTCAACATAGTACTAGAGGTTTTGGCCAGGGCAATTAGGTAAGAAAAAGAAATAAAAGGAATCCAAATGGGCAGTAAAGAAGCGAAACTCTCACTTTTTGCAGATGACGTGATTATATATATAGGGAACCCTAAAATATCCATAAGAAAGCTGTTAGAAGTACTCAACAATTACAGCAAAGCTGCAGGGTACAAAATCAACTTACAGAATCAGTTGCATTTCTATCCTCTAGTAAAGAACTAACAGAAAGAGAACTCAAGAACACAATCCCATTCGCAGATGCAACAAAAAGAATAAAACATCTTGGAATAAATTTAAACAAGGAAGTGAAAGATGTATACCAGAAAAACTATAAGACATCATTGAACGAAATCGATTATGACATGAAGAAATGGAAAGATATTCCACGCACATTGATTGGATGAATAAACATCATAAAAATGTCTATTCTGGGGCTGGCCTTGTGGCTGAGTGGTTAAGTTTGCACGCTCTGCTTCAGTGGCCCTGGGCTTTGCCAGTTTGAATCCTGGGCATGGACACAGCATCACTCATCAGGCCATGTTGAGGTGGCATCCCACATGCCACAACTAGAAGGATCCACAACTAAAATATGCAACTATATACTGAGGACATTTGAGGAGAAAAAGGAGGAAAAAAAGAAGATTTGCAACAGTTGTTAGCTCAGGTGCCAAGCTTTAAAAAAAAAGTCTATTCTACCTAAAGCAATTTATAGCTTCAACGCAATCCTGATCAGAATCCCAATGACATTCTTCACGGAAGTAGAACAATGAATCCTATAATTAGTATGGGGCAAGAAAAAACCCTGAATTGCTAAAGCAATCCAGAGAAATAGAACAAAGCTAAAGGCATCACAATCCCTGATTTCAAAATATAGTATAAAGCTATAGTAATCAAAATAGCATGGTACTGGTACAAAAACAGGCACACAGATCAATGAAACAGAATTGAAAGCCCAGCAATAAAACCGCAAGTCTATGGACAGCTAATCTTCAATAAAGGAGCTTAGAACATACAATGGAAAAATGAAAATCTCTTCAATAATTGTTGTTGGGAAAACTTGACAGCAACATGTAAAAGAATGAATGTAGACTATTATCTTATGCCATACACAAAAGTAAACTCAAAATGGCCCAAAGACTTGAAGGTAAGACCTGAAACCATAAACCTTCTAGAAGAAAATTTAGGCAGGATACTCTTTGACATTGGTCATAAAAGGTTCTTTTCATATATCATGTCTACTGGGACAAGTGAAACAAACGAAAAAATAAACAATGGGACGCATCTTATTAAATAGCTACCGGAAGGTCAAGGAAACCAGGATCAAAACAAAAACACAACCCACCAACTGGGAGAAAAT
>NW_025797384.1:0-1579 GCF_021613505.1 Equus quagga | reverse complement strand
ATTTTCTCCCAGTTGGTGGGTTGTGTTTTTGTTTTGATCCTGGTTTCCTTGACCTTCCGGTAGCTATTTAATAAGATGCGTCCCATTGTTTATTTTTTCGTTTGTTTCACTTGTCCCAGTAGACATGATATATGAAAAGAACCTTTTATGACCAATGTCAAAGAGTATCCTGCCTAAATTTTCTTCTAGAAGGTTTATGGTTTCAGGTCTTACCTTCAAGTCTTTGGGCCATTTTGAGTTTACTTTTGTGTATGGCATAAGATAATAGTCTACATTCATTCTTTTACATGTTGCTGTCAAGTTTTCCCAACAACAATTATTGAAGAGATTTTCATTTTTCCATTGTATGTTCTAAGCTCCTTTATTGAAGATTAGCTGTCCATAGACTTGCGGTTTTATTGCTGGGCTTTCAATTCTGTTTCATTGATCTGTGTGCCTGTTTTTGTACCAGTACCATGCTATTTTGATTACTATAGCTTTATACTATATTTTGAAATCAGGGATTGTGATGCCTTTAGCTTTGTTCTATTTCTCTGGATTGCTTTAGCAATTCAGGGTTTTTTCTTGCCCCATACTAATTATAGGATTCATTGTTCTACTTCCGTGAAGAATGTCATTGGGATTCTGATCAGGATTGCGTTGAAGCTATAAATTGCTTTAGGTAGAATAGACTTTTTTTTTAAAGCTTGGCACCTGAGCTAACAACTGTTGCAAATCTTCTTTTTTTCCTCCTTTTTCTCCTCAAATGTCCTCAGTATATAGTTGCATATTTTAGTTGTGGATCCTTCTAGTTGTGGCATGTGGGATGCCACCTCAACATGGCCTGATGAGTGATGCTGTGTCCATGCCCAGGATTCAAACTGGCAAAGCCCAGGGCCACTGAAGCAGAGCGTGCAAACTTAACCACTCAGCCACAAGGCCAGCCCCAGAATAGACATTTTTATGATGTTTATTCATCCAATCAATGTGCGTGGAATATCTTTCCATTTCTTCATGTCATAATCGATTTCGTTCAATGATGTCTTATAGTTTTTCTGGTATACATCTTTCACTTCCTTGTTTAAATTTATTCCAAGATGTTTTATTCTTTTTGTTGCATCTGCGAATGGGATTGTGTTCTTGAGTTCTCTTTCTGTTAGTTCTTTACTAGAGGATAGAAATGCAACTGATTCTGTAAGTTGATTTTGTACCCTGCAGCTTTGCTGTAATTGTTGAGTACTTCTAACAGCTTTCTTATGGATATTTTAGGGTTCCCTATATATATAATCACGTCATCTGCAAAAAGTGAGAGTTTCGCTTCTTTACTGCCCATTTGGATTCCTTTTATTTCTTTTTCTTACCTAATTGCCCTGGCCAAAACCTCTAGTACTATGTTGAATAAGAGTGATGAGAGTGAGCACACTTGTCTTGTGCCTGTTCTCAGAGGGATGGCTTTCAGTTTTTGCCCATTAAGAGTGATGTTGGCCATAGGTTTGTCATATATGGCCTTTATTATGTTGAGGTACTTTCCTTCTATATGCACTTTATTGAGAGTTTTTATCATGAATGGGTGTTGGATCTTGTCAAATGCTTTCTCTGC
>NW_025797383.1:0-3525 GCF_021613505.1 Equus quagga | reverse complement strand
TCTATTGAGATGATCACATGGTTTTTGTTCCCATTTTGTTAATGTGGTGTATCACTTTGATTGATTTGCATTTGTTGATCTATCCCTGTGTCCCTGGTAGAAATCACACTTGGTCATGGTTTATGATCTTTTTAATGTATTGCTGTATTTGGTTTGCCAATATTATGTTAAGGATTTTTGCATCTATGTTCATCGGCAATATTGGCCTGTAATTTTCCTTCTTTGTGTTAGCCTTGTCTAGCTTTGGTATCAGGGTGATGTTGGCCTCATAGAACGTGTTAGGGATTTTTCTGTCTTCTTCAAATTTTTGGAGTAGTTTGAGAAGGATAGATAGTGTATTTTCTTTGAATGTTTGGTATAATTCTCCAGAGAGGCCATCTGGTCCTGGACTTTTTTTTTTTTGGCAGGTTTTTGATTACTGTTTCAATCTCTTTACTTGTGATTTGTCTATTCAGATTCTCCATTTCTTCTTGATTCAGTTTTTGGAGGTTGTAAGAGTCTAAGAATTTACCCATTTCTTCTAAATTGTCCAGTTTGTTGGCATATAGTTTTTCATAGTATTCTCTTATAATTGTTTGCATTTCTGTGGTATCCGTTGTAATTTCTCCCCTTTCATTCTAATTTTATGTATTTGAGCCCTCTATCTTTTTTCTAGTGAGCTTCACTAAGAGTTTGTCAATTTTGTTTATCTTCTTAAAGAACAAGTTCTTTGTTTCATTGATCCTTTCCACTGTCCTTTTTGTTTCAATTTCATTTATTTCTGCTCTACTTTTTATTATTTCCCTCCTTTGCTGAGTTTGGGCTTTGTTTGTTCTTCTTTTTCTGATTCTGTTAGGTGTAGTTTAAGATTGTTTATTTGAGCTTTTTCTTGTTTGTTAATGTGGGCCGGTATTGCTACAAATTTCTCTCTTAGGACTGCTTTTGCTGCATCCCATCTGAGTTAGTATCATGTGTTTTCTTTCTCATTTGTCTCTAGATATTTGTTTGATTTGTCCATTTGTTTCTTCAATGATCCATTTGTTGGTCAGTAGCATACTCTTTAGTCTCCAAGTTTTTGTTCATTTCCTAGCTTTTTTATTTTAGTTGATTTCTAGTTTCATAACATTACGGCCAGAAAAGATGCTAGATATGATTTCAATCTTCTTAAATTTATTGAAGCTTGCCTTCTTTCCCAATATATGGTCTATCCTTGAGAATGTTCTGTGTGCACTTGAGAAGAAAGTATATTCTGCTGTTTTGGGATGGAGTGTTCTATATATATCTATTAAATCCATCTGGTCTTGTTTTTCATTTAATTCCACTATTTTTTTTGGTGAATTTTTGTCTGGATGATGTATCCATTGATGTAAGTGGTGTGTTAATATCCCCTACTATTGTGTTATTGTTAATATCTTTTATGTTTGGTAATAGTTGCTTTTCGTATGTTGGTGTTCCTGTGTTGTGTGTGTATGTGTTTACAAGTGTTATGTCTTCTTGGCAGAGTGTCACTTTTATCACTATATACCACCCTCTTTGCCTCTCTACCTGTTTTATTTTGAAGTCTATATATCTGATATATACACATATGATATAAGTATGGCAACACCTGCTTTCTTTCTTTGCTGTTATTTTGGAGTATTATTTTCCATCTCTTCACTCTGAGTTCGTGTTTGTCCTTGGGGCTGAGATGTGTTTCCTGAAGGTAGCATATTGTTGGGTCTTGTCTTTTACCTATTCTGCCACTCTGTGTCTTTTGATTGGAGAATTTATTCCTTTTACGTTTAGAGTGATTATTGATATATGAGGGCCTAATGCTGGCATTTTATTGCTCATTTTCCAGTTCTTCTGCATTTCCTTTCTTTCTTGTCCCAAGTATTTTGGACTCCCAATTTAGTTAGGTTTTCTATGATGGTTTTCTTGATTTTCTCCTTGTTTTTCTTTTCTTTTTTCTTTTTTAAAGATTGGCACCTAGGCTAACAACTGTTGCCGATCTTTTTTTATTTTCTGCTTTATTTCCCAACCCCCCTGGTACATAGTTGTATATCTTAGTTGCAGGTCCTACTAGTTGTGGGATGTGGGATGCCGCCTCACTGTGGCCTGAGGAGGAGTGCCATGTCCACGCTCAGGATCCAAACCCTGAGCCGCAGCAGCAGAGTGCGTGAACTTAACCACTCCGCCACGGAGCCAGCCCCTCTCCTTGTTTTTCATATGTCTTTCTATTCTAATTGTTTGTTTAGTGATTACCATTAGGTTTGTATAAAAAAATCTCATAGAGGAGTGACATCAGCAATGTGGCGGAATGAGTGATTTCCTTTATCTCTCCCCATTCAAACTATAACTAAATGGACATTCATAGATCAACAGAGGATACCCACACAGCATCTCAGGATGCGTGAGAGACCCATGCTACTTTACATCAGAAGGTGGATGGACTACCCCAAGGGAGGTGGTGGAAATAGGTGAGATCTCTCTGACTCCCAGACAGCCCAGTACCCACCAGTGACTGCTTGCCCAGTGGAAGCACTCATAGCACTGTTGTGGCCCTGAGGGTGGGTGTACACCTTGGCACAACTGTGTAAACAGGTGACAGCAGTATGAGCCCCCCATGATTGCTCTTTGGTCCAGCAGCAAATCCAACAGTCCCACTGTGGCCCTAGGGAGTGACCCGGGCTCTGTTTCAGTGGGGAGGTCATGCCCCCCAAGCACAAAGGCTGTGTGCAACATAGGAGCAGACTGTGGCATATATGTGTCCCAGATGAAAGTGTCCCTGGCTGCCACAAACATCCACAGCATCACAGTATCCATGAAGGAGGGAGTACAACTGGTGGCAGAGCCCTTATGTGATCACTCTTTCTACTGATGGGAGAACCCACAATCCCACCATGGTTTGAGGGAGTGGTGATGGCTCGGGCCCAGTGGGGAGGCCCCACTTACCAAGCATAACAGCTAGTACAACCCAGGCCTAGATGGTGGTAGAGCTGTGAATCTGAATGAAAAATTCCCTAGCTCCCTCAAAAGCCCACTACACAGCTGTGGTCCTAAGAGGGAAGCGTGGCTGATTGAGTCTGTGGGAGTAGGTGGCAGCAGCCTGAAGGCCCCGTGTGGTTGTTCCCACAGTTGGTGGGAGACCACACAGGGCCACTGCGATCCCAAGGAGTGGCCCAGGTTTGGACAGACACAGCTGACAGGGATCCTGGTGGGCACAGATTACAAAGATACTGCTCCCTGCCCCCAGAGGCAGCAAGTGGAAGCTGCAACCAAATTCTATCTCTATGAGGAGGCACAAAACCACACCACAAAGCAGTATGAAAAAAATATATTAAATCTCCAGAACAGAAGAAAAATGACAAGTACCCAGAAGTCAATCGTGAAGACACATAAATTTGTAACCTAAATGACAAAGAATTCAAACTAGCGATAATTAAAAAACTCAGTGAGTTAAAAGAGAATACAGAGAGACAATTAAACAAGTTCAGGAGTTACTTCACAAAAGAGCTAGAAACTGCAAAGAAGAATCAATCAGAAATGTTGTAAATGAAAAACACA
>NW_025797382.1:0-3525 GCF_021613505.1 Equus quagga | reverse complement strand
TGTGTTTTTCATTTACAACATTTCTGATTGATTCTTCTTTGCAGTTTCTAGCTCTTTTGTGAAGTAACTCCTGAACTTGTTTAATTGTCTCTCTGTATTCTCTTTTAACTCACTGAGTTTTTTAATTATCGCTAGTTTGAATTCTTTGTCATTTAGGTTACAAATTTATGTGTCTTCACGATTGACTTCTGGGTACTTGTCATTTTTCTTCTGTTCTGGAGATTTAATATATTTTTTTCATACTGCTTTGTGGTGTGGTTTTGTGCCTCCTCATAGAGATAGAATTTGGTTGCAGCTTCCACTTGCTGCCTCTGGGGGCAGGGAGCAGTATCTTTGTAATCTGTGCCCACCAGGATCCCTGTCAGCTGTGTCTGTCCAAACCTGGGCCACTCCTTGGGATCGCAGTGGCCCTGTGTGGTCTCCCACCAACTGTGGGAACAACCACACGGGGCCTTCAGGCTGCTGCCACCTACTCCCACAGACTCAATCAGCCACGCTTCCCTCTTAGGACCACAGCTGTGTAGTGGGCTTTTGAGGGAGCTAGGGAATTTTTCATTCAGATTCACAGCTCTACCACCATCTAGGCCTGGGTTGTACTAGCTGTTATGCTTGGTAAGTGGGGCCTCCCCACTGGGCCCGAGCCATCACCACTCCCTCAAACCATGGTGGGATTGTGGGTTCTCCCATCAGTAGAAAGAGTGATCACATAAGGGCTCTGCCACCAGTTGTACTCCCTCCTTCATGGATACTGTGATGCTGTGGATGTTTGTGGCAGCCAGGGACACTTTCATCTGGGACACATATATGCCACAGTCTGCTCCTATGTTGCACACAGCCTTTGTGCTTGGGGGGCATGACCTCCCCACTGAAACAGAGCCCGGGTCACTCCCTAGGGCCACAGTGGGACTGTTGGATTTGCTGCTGGACCAAAGAGCAATCATGGGGGGCTCATACTGCTGTCACCTGTTTACACAGTTGTGCCAAGGTGTACACCCACCCTCAGGGCCACAACAGTGCTATGAGTGCTTCCACTGGGCAAGCAGTCACTGGTGGGTACTGGGCTGTCTGGGAGTCAGAGAGATCTCACCTATTTCCACCACCTCCCTTGGGGTAGTCCATCCACCTTCTGATGTAAAGTAGCATGGGTCTCTCACGCATCCTGAGATGCTGTGTGGGTATCCTCTGTTGATCTATGAATGTCCATTTAGTTATAGTTTGAATGGGGAGAGATAAAGGAAATCACTCATTCCGCCACATTGCTGATGTCACTCCTCTATGAGATTTTTTTATACAAACCTAATGGTAATCACTAAACAAACAATTAGAATAGAAAGACATATGAAAAACAAGGAGAGGGGCTGGCTCCGTGGCGGAGTGGTTAAGTTCACGCACTCTGCTGCTGCGGCTCAGGGTTTGGATCCTGAGCGTGGACATGGCACTCCTCCTCAGGCCACAGTGAGGCGGCATCCCACATCCCACAACTAGTAGGACCTGCAACTAAGATATACAACTATGTACCAGGGGGGTTGGGAAATAAAGCAGAAAATAAAAAAAGATCGGCAACAGTTGTTAGCCTAGGTGCCAATCTTTAAAAAAGAAAAAAGAAAAGAAAAACAAGGAGAAAATCAAGAAAACCATCATAGAAAACCTAACTAAATTGGGAGTCCAAAATACTTGGGACAAGAAAGAAAGGAAATGCAGAAGAACTGGAAAATGAGCAATAAAATGCCAGCATTAGGCCCTCATATATCAATAATCACTCTAAACGTAAAAGGAATAAATTCTCCAATCAAAAGACACAGAGTGGCAGAATAGGTAAAAGACAAGACCCAACAATATGCTACCTTCAGGAAACACATCTCAGCCCCAAGGACAAACACGAACTCAGAGTGAAGAGATGGAAAATAATACTCCAAAATAACAGCAAAGAAAGAAAGCAGGTGTTGCCATACTTATATCATATGTGTATATATCAGATATATAGACTTCAAAATAAAACAGGTAGAGAGGCAAAGAGGGTGGTATATAGTGATAAAAGTGACACTCTGCCAAGAAGACATAACACTTGTAAACACATACACACACAACACAGGAACACCAACATACGAAAAGCAACTATTACCAAACATAAAAGATATTAACAATAACACAATAGTAGGGGATATTAACACACCACTTACATCAATGGATACATCATCCAGACAAAAATTCACCAAAAAAAATAGTGGAATTAAATGAAAAACAAGACCAGATGGATTTAATAGATATATATAGAACACTCCATCCCAAAACAGCAGAATATACTTTCTTCTCAAGTGCACACAGAACATTCTCAAGGATAGACCATATATTGGGAAAGAAGGCAAGCTTCAATAAATTTAAGAAGATTGAAATCATATCTAGCATCTTTTCTGGCCGTAATGTTATGAAACTAGAAATCAACTAAAATAAAAAAGCTAGGAAATGAACAAAAACTTGGAGACTAAAGAGTATGCTACTGACCAACAAATGGATCATTGAAGAAACAAATGGACAAATCAAACAAATATCTAGAGACAAATGAGAAAGAAAACACATGATACTAACTCAGATGGGATGCAGCAAAAGCAGTCCTAAGAGAGAAATTTGTAGCAATACCGGCCCACATTAACAAACAAGAAAAAGCTCAAATAAACAATCTTAAACTACACCTAACAGAATCAGAAAAAGAAGAACAAACAAAGCCCAAACTCAGCAAAGGAGGGAAATAATAAAAAGTAGAGCAGAAATAAATGAAATTGAAACAAAAAGGACAGTGGAAAGGATCAATGAAACAAAGAACTTGTTCTTTAAGAAGATAAACAAAATTGACAAACTCTTAGTGAAGCTCACTAGAAAAAAGATAGAGGGCTCAAATACATAAAATTAGAATGAAAGGGGAGAAATTACAACGGATACCACAGAAATGCAAACAATTATAAGAGAATACTATGAAAAACTATATGCCAACAAACTGGACAATTTAGAAGAAATGGGTAAATTCTTAGACTCTTACAACCTCCAAAAACTGAATCAAGAAGAAATGGAGAATCTGAATAGACAAATCACAAGTAAAGAGATTGAAACAGTAATCAAAAACCTGCCAAAAAAAAAAAAGTCCAGGACCAGATGGCCTCTCTGGAGAATTATACCAAACATTCAAAGAAAATACACTATCTATCCTTCTCAAACTACTCCAAAAATTTGAAGAAGACAGAAAAATCCCTAACACGTTCTATGAGGCCAACATCACCCTGATACCAAAGCTAGACAAGGCTAACACAAAGAAGGAAAATTACAGGCCAATATTGCCGATGAACATAGATGCAAAAATCCTTAACATAATATTGGCAAACCAAATACAGCAATACATTAAAAAGATCATAAACCATGACCAAGTGTGATTTCTACCAGGGACACAGGGATAGATCAACAAATGCAAATCAATCAAAGTGATACACCACATTAACAAAATGGGAACAAAAACCATGTGATCATCTCAATAGA
>NW_025797381.1:0-6515 GCF_021613505.1 Equus quagga | reverse complement strand
AAATGCTTTCTCTGCTTCTATTGAGATGATCACATGGTTTTTGTTCCTCATTTTGTTAATGTGGTGTATCACTTTGAATTGCGGTTGTTGATCTATCCCTCTGTCCCTGGTAGAAATCGCACTTGGTCATGGTTTATGATCTTTTTAATGTATTGCTGTATTTGGTTTGCCAATATTATGTTAAGGATTTTTGCATCTATGTTCATCAGCAATATTGGCCTGTAATTTTCCTTCTTTGTGTTAGCCCTGTCTAGCTTTGGTATCAGGGTGATGTTGGCCTCATAGAACGTGTTAGGGATTTTTCTGTCTTCTTCAAATTTTTGGAATAGTTTGAGAAGGATAGATACTGTATTTTCTCTGAATGTTTGGTATAATTCTCCAGAGAGGCCATCTGGTCCTGGACTTTCATTTTTTGGCAGGTCTTTGATTACTGTTTCAATCTCTTTACTTGTGATTTGTCTATTCAGATTCTCTATTTCTTCTTGATTCAGTTTTTGGAGGTTGTAAGAGTCTAAGAATTTACCCATTTCTTCTAGATTGTCCAGTTTGTTGGCGTATAGTTTTTCATAGTATATTCGTATAAGTGTTTGCATTTCTGTGGTATCCATTGTAATTTCTCCCCTTTCATTTTAAATTTTATTTATTTGAGCTTTCTCTCTTTTTTTCTTAGTGAGCCTCACTAAGAGTTTGTCAATTTTTGTTTATCTTCTCATAGAACCAGGTGTTTTATTCATTGATCCTTCCTTCTGTCTTTATTCTTTCAATTTCATTTATTTATGCTCTAATTCTTATTATTTTTCTCTTCTGCTGAGTTTGGGCTTTCTTTATTCTTATTTTTCTAATCATGTTAAGTGCAGTTTAAGATTGCTTATTTGACATTTTTCTTGTTTGTTAAGGTGAGTGTGTATTGCAAAGAATCTCCCTCTTAGGACTGCTTTTCCTGCATCTCAAATGAGTTGGAACGTTGTGCTTTCATTTTCATTTTTCTCCAGATAATTTTTGATTTCTCCTTGAATTTTCAATGATCCATTAGTTGGTCATTAGCATGTTCTTTGATCTCCACATCTTTGCAACTTTTCTGGCTTTTTTCTTGCAGTTGAGTCTTAGTTTAATAGCATTTTGGTTGGAAAAGATGCTTGGTATTATTTCAGGTTTCTTAAATTTATTGAGGCTTGCCTTGCTTTCCAACATATGGTCTATCCTTGAGAATGATCCATGCACACTTGAGAAGGGTGTGTAACCTGCTGTTTTTGGAGGGAGTGTTCTATAAATATCTATTAAATCCATCTGGTCTAGTTTTTCATTTAATTCTATTCTACAATTTCTTTGTTGACTTTCTGTCTGAGTGATATATCCATTGGTGTAAGAGGTGTGTTGAGGTCCCTATTATTATTGTGTTGTTGTTAATATCTCCTTTTAGGTTTGTTAATAGTTGCTTTCTGTGCTTTTGATACTCCTGTGTCAGATGCACAAATATTTATTGGTGTAACATCATCTGGAAGGGTGTCCCTTTTATCATATAAAATTCCCTTCTTTATTTCTCTTTACCTGTTTTGTCTTGAAGTCTAATTTTTCTGATATAAGTATGGCAACACCTGCTTTCTTTTTTTGGTGTTAGCTTGGAGTATTATCTTCCATCTCTTCACTTGAGTCTTTGTTCTTGGGGCTGAGATGTGTTTCCCGAAGGCAGTATATTGTTGGGTCTTGTTTTTTAACCATACTGCCACTCTGTGTCTTTTGACTGGAGAATTCATTCCATTTTCACTTAGAGTGGTTATTGATATATGAGGGCCTAATGCTGCCAATTTATTGCTCCTTTTCCAGTTCTCCTGCATTTCCTTCATTTCTTGTCCCATGTATTTTGTACTACCATTTTGGTTAGCTAGTTTTCTATGCTGGTTTTCTTAGTTTTCTCCTTATTTATCATTTGTCTCTCTGTTTTAATTATTTGTTTAGTGGTTACCATGTTGTTTGTATAAAAAAGTCCCATAGTTGAGATAGTCCATTTTCTGACAGCCTCTTATTTCCTTAGACTAAGCCAATTCCATCCCTTACCTCTTCCGCTTCTAAGTTACTATTGTCACATCTTATTCCATCTTGCATGGTGATTTCAAGGTTAAAATGACAAGATTATATCTATTTTTGTTGTTTTCCTTCCTTTTGTCTTCCTGTTGTCATTAAGCATTTGCTCACTTTTTCTGATGGAGAGCTGCAATTTTCTGATATGTCTTTCTACTCATCTCCTTGCTCAGGGTTTTGTAAGCTTCTTTTTTTGTTGTCAGGTATAAGGGCCTTCTTGTGGATTTCTTGTAGGGGGGTGTCTTGTGGTGATGAACTCCCTTAACTTTCATTTGTCTTGGAAAGTTTTTATTTCTCCATCATATTTGAAAGATATTTTCACTGGATAGAGTATTCTTGGCTGAAAGTTTTTGTCTTTCAGAATTTTGAATATATCATTCCACTCTCTCCTACCCTGTAAGGTTTCTGCTGAGAAATCTGCTGACAGCCTGAAAGAGGTTCCTTTGTAGGTTATTTTCTTGTGTCTTGCTGCCCTTAGTACTTTTTCTTTGTCATTGACTTTTGGCAGATTTACTACTATATGCCTTGGAGTTGGTCATTTTGCATTGATATAGTTTGAGATCTATTGGCTTCTGTTTTCCAGCTCCTTCCCCAGGTTTGGGAAGTTCTGAGCTATTATTTCTTTGAAGAAGGTTTCTGCTCCATTCATCTTCTCTTCTCCCTCTGAGATACCTATAATCTTTATGTTGCATTTCCTAATTGAGCCAAATATTTCCCTGTTTCTTCATTTCTTTTTAGTCTTAGTTCTCTCCCCTCCTTTAGCTGAAGCATTTATATATTTCAGTCTTCCAGACTGCTAAATCTGTCCTCCATGATATCAGTTCTACTGTTCAGGGAGTCCAGATTTTTCTTAATCTTCTCCATTGTGTTTTTCATTTACAACATTTCTGATTGATTCTTCTTTGCAGTTTCTAGCTCTTTTGTGAAGTAACTCCTGAACTTGTTTAATTGTCTCTCTGTATTCTCTTTTAACTCACTGAGTTTTTTAATTATCGCTAGTTTGAATTCTTTGTCATTTAGGTTACAAATTTATGTGTCTTCACGATTGACTTCTGGGTACTTGTCATTTTTCTTCTGTTCTGGAGATTTAATATATTTTTTTCATACTGCTTTGTGGTGTGGTTTTGTGCCTCCTCATAGAGATAGAATTTGGTTGCAGCTTCCACTTGCTGCCTCTGGGGGCAGGGAGCAGTATCTTTGTAATCTGTGCCCACCAGGATCCCTGTCAGCTGTGTCTGTCCAAACCTGGGCCACTCCTTGGGATCGCAGTGGCCCTGTGTGGTCTCCCACCAACTGTGGGAACAACCACACGGGGCCTTCAGGCTGCTGCCACCTACTCCCACAGACTCAATCAGCCACGCTTCCCTCTTAGGACCACAGCTGTGTAGTGGGCTTTTGAGGGAGCTAGGGAATTTTTCATTCAGATTCACAGCTCTACCACCATCTAGGCCTGGGTTGTACTAGCTGTTATGCTTGGTAAGTGGGGCCTCCCCACTGGGCCCGAGCCATCACCACTCCCTCAAACCATGGTGGGATTGTGGGTTCTCCCATCAGTAGAAAGAGTGATCACATAAGGGCTCTGCCACCAGTTGTACTCCCTCCTTCATGGATACTGTGATGCTGTGGATGTTTGTGGCAGCCAGGGACACTTTCATCTGGGACACATATATGCCACAGTCTGCTCCTATGTTGCACACAGCCTTTGTGCTTGGGGGGCATGACCTCCCCACTGAAACAGAGCCCGGGTCACTCCCTAGGGCCACAGTGGGACTGTTGGATTTGCTGCTGGACCAAAGAGCAATCATGGGGGGCTCATACTGCTGTCACCTGTTTACACAGTTGTGCCAAGGTGTACACCCACCCTCAGGGCCACAACAGTGCTATGAGTGCTTCCACTGGGCAAGCAGTCACTGGTGGGTACTGGGCTGTCTGGGAGTCAGAGAGATCTCACCTATTTCCACCACCTCCCTTGGGGTAGTCCATCCACCTTCTGATGTAAAGTAGCATGGGTCTCTCACGCATCCTGAGATGCTGTGTGGGTATCCTCTGTTGATCTATGAATGTCCATTTAGTTATAGTTTGAATGGGGAGAGATAAAGGAAATCACTCATTCCGCCACATTGCTGATGTCACTCCTCTATGAGATTTTTTTATACAAACCTAATGGTAATCACTAAACAAACAATTAGAATAGAAAGACATATGAAAAACAAGGAGAGGGGCTGGCTCCGTGGCGGAGTGGTTAAGTTCACGCACTCTGCTGCTGCGGCTCAGGGTTTGGATCCTGAGCGTGGACATGGCACTCCTCCTCAGGCCACAGTGAGGCGGCATCCCACATCCCACAACTAGTAGGACCTGCAACTAAGATATACAACTATGTACCAGGGGGGTTGGGAAATAAAGCAGAAAATAAAAAAAGATCGGCAACAGTTGTTAGCCTAGGTGCCAATCTTTAAAAAAGAAAAAAGAAAAGAAAAACAAGGAGAAAATCAAGAAAACCATCATAGAAAACCTAACTAAATTGGGAGTCCAAAATACTTGGGACAAGAAAGAAAGGAAATGCAGAAGAACTGGAAAATGAGCAATAAAATGCCAGCATTAGGCCCTCATATATCAATAATCACTCTAAACGTAAAAGGAATAAATTCTCCAATCAAAAGACACAGAGTGGCAGAATAGGTAAAAGACAAGACCCAACAATATGCTACCTTCAGGAAACACATCTCAGCCCCAAGGACAAACACGAACTCAGAGTGAAGAGATGGAAAATAATACTCCAAAATAACAGCAAAGAAAGAAAGCAGGTGTTGCCATACTTATATCATATGTGTATATATCAGATATATAGACTTCAAAATAAAACAGGTAGAGAGGCAAAGAGGGTGGTATATAGTGATAAAAGTGACACTCTGCCAAGAAGACATAACACTTGTAAACACATACACACACAACACAGGAACACCAACATACGAAAAGCAACTATTACCAAACATAAAAGATATTAACAATAACACAATAGTAGGGGATATTAACACACCACTTACATCAATGGATACATCATCCAGACAAAAATTCACCAAAAAAAATAGTGGAATTAAATGAAAAACAAGACCAGATGGATTTAATAGATATATATAGAACACTCCATCCCAAAACAGCAGAATATACTTTCTTCTCAAGTGCACACAGAACATTCTCAAGGATAGACCATATATTGGGAAAGAAGGCAAGCTTCAATAAATTTAAGAAGATTGAAATCATATCTAGCATCTTTTCTGGCCGTAATGTTATGAAACTAGAAATCAACTAAAATAAAAAAGCTAGGAAATGAACAAAAACTTGGAGACTAAAGAGTATGCTACTGACCAACAAATGGATCATTGAAGAAACAAATGGACAAATCAAACAAATATCTAGAGACAAATGAGAAAGAAAACACATGATACTAACTCAGATGGGATGCAGCAAAAGCAGTCCTAAGAGAGAAATTTGTAGCAATACCGGCCCACATTAACAAACAAGAAAAAGCTCAAATAAACAATCTTAAACTACACCTAACAGAATCAGAAAAAGAAGAACAAACAAAGCCCAAACTCAGCAAAGGAGGGAAATAATAAAAAGTAGAGCAGAAATAAATGAAATTGAAACAAAAAGGACAGTGGAAAGGATCAATGAAACAAAGAACTTGTTCTTTAAGAAGATAAACAAAATTGACAAACTCTTAGTGAAGCTCACTAGAAAAAAGATAGAGGGCTCAAATACATAAAATTAGAATGAAAGGGGAGAAATTACAACGGATACCACAGAAATGCAAACAATTATAAGAGAATACTATGAAAAACTATATGCCAACAAACTGGACAATTTAGAAGAAATGGGTAAATTCTTAGACTCTTACAACCTCCAAAAACTGAATCAAGAAGAAATGGAGAATCTGAATAGACAAATCACAAGTAAAGAGATTGAAACAGTAATCAAAAACCTGCCAAAAAAAAAAAGTCCAGGACCAGATGGCCTCTCTGGAGAATTATACCAAACATTCAAAGAAAATACACTATCTATCCTTCTCAAACTACTCCAAAAATTTGAAGAAGACAGAAAAATCCCTAACACGTTCTATGAGGCCAACATCACCCTGATACCAAAGCTAGACAAGGCTAACACAAAGAAGGAAAATTACAGGCCAATATTGCCGATGAACATAGATGCAAAAATCCTTAACATAATATTGGCAAACCAAATACAGCAATACATTAAAAAGATCATAAACCATGACCAAGTGTGATTTCTACCAGGGACACAGGGATAGATCAACAAATGCAAATCAATCAAAGTGATACACCACATTAACAAAATGGGAACAAAAACCATGTGATCATCTCAATAGATGCAGAGAAAGCATTTGACAAGATCCAACACCCATTCATGATAAAAAC
>NW_025797380.1:0-6515 GCF_021613505.1 Equus quagga | reverse complement strand
GTTTTTATCATGAATGGGTGTTGGATCTTGTCAAATGCTTTCTCTGCATCTATTGAGATGATCACATGGTTTTTGTTCCCATTTTGTTAATGTGGTGTATCACTTTGATTGATTTGCATTTGTTGATCTATCCCTGTGTCCCTGGTAGAAATCACACTTGGTCATGGTTTATGATCTTTTTAATGTATTGCTGTATTTGGTTTGCCAATATTATGTTAAGGATTTTTGCATCTATGTTCATCGGCAATATTGGCCTGTAATTTTCCTTCTTTGTGTTAGCCTTGTCTAGCTTTGGTATCAGGGTGATGTTGGCCTCATAGAACGTGTTAGGGATTTTTCTGTCTTCTTCAAATTTTTGGAGTAGTTTGAGAAGGATAGATAGTGTATTTTCTTTGAATGTTTGGTATAATTCTCCAGAGAGGCCATCTGGTCCTGGACTTTTTTTTTTTGGCAGGTTTTTGATTACTGTTTCAATCTCTTTACTTGTGATTTGTCTATTCAGATTCTCCATTTCTTCTTGATTCAGTTTTTGGAGGTTGTAAGAGTCTAAGAATTTACCCATTTCTTCTAAATTGTCCAGTTTGTTGGCATATAGTTTTTCATAGTATTCTCTTATAATTGTTTGCATTTCTGTGGTATCCGTTGTAATTTCTCCCCTTTCATTCTAATTTTATGTATTTGAGCCCTCTATCTTTTTTCTAGTGAGCTTCACTAAGAGTTTGTCAATTTTGTTTATCTTCTTAAAGAACAAGTTCTTTGTTTCATTGATCCTTTCCACTGTCCTTTTTGTTTCAATTTCATTTATTTCTGCTCTACTTTTTATTATTTCCCTCCTTTGCTGAGTTTGGGCTTTGTTTGTTCTTCTTTTTCTGATTCTGTTAGGTGTAGTTTAAGATTGTTTATTTGAGCTTTTTCTTGTTTGTTAATGTGGGCCGGTATTGCTACAAATTTCTCTCTTAGGACTGCTTTTGCTGCATCCCATCTGAGTTAGTATCATGTGTTTTCTTTCTCATTTGTCTCTAGATATTTGTTTGATTTGTCCATTTGTTTCTTCAATGATCCATTTGTTGGTCAGTAGCATACTCTTTAGTCTCCAAGTTTTTGTTCATTTCCTAGCTTTTTTATTTTAGTTGATTTCTAGTTTCATAACATTACGGCCAGAAAAGATGCTAGATATGATTTCAATCTTCTTAAATTTATTGAAGCTTGCCTTCTTTCCCAATATATGGTCTATCCTTGAGAATGTTCTGTGTGCACTTGAGAAGAAAGTATATTCTGCTGTTTTGGGATGGAGTGTTCTATATATATCTATTAAATCCATCTGGTCTTGTTTTTCATTTAATTCCACTATTTTTTTTGGTGAATTTTTGTCTGGATGATGTATCCATTGATGTAAGTGGTGTGTTAATATCCCCTACTATTGTGTTATTGTTAATATCTTTTATGTTTGGTAATAGTTGCTTTTCGTATGTTGGTGTTCCTGTGTTGTGTGTGTATGTGTTTACAAGTGTTATGTCTTCTTGGCAGAGTGTCACTTTTATCACTATATACCACCCTCTTTGCCTCTCTACCTGTTTTATTTTGAAGTCTATATATCTGATATATACACATATGATATAAGTATGGCAACACCTGCTTTCTTTCTTTGCTGTTATTTTGGAGTATTATTTTCCATCTCTTCACTCTGAGTTCGTGTTTGTCCTTGGGGCTGAGATGTGTTTCCTGAAGGTAGCATATTGTTGGGTCTTGTCTTTTACCTATTCTGCCACTCTGTGTCTTTTGATTGGAGAATTTATTCCTTTTACGTTTAGAGTGATTATTGATATATGAGGGCCTAATGCTGGCATTTTATTGCTCATTTTCCAGTTCTTCTGCATTTCCTTTCTTTCTTGTCCCAAGTATTTTGGACTCCCAATTTAGTTAGGTTTTCTATGATGGTTTTCTTGATTTTCTCCTTGTTTTTCTTTTCTTTTTTCTTTTTTAAAGATTGGCACCTAGGCTAACAACTGTTGCCGATCTTTTTTTATTTTCTGCTTTATTTCCCAACCCCCCTGGTACATAGTTGTATATCTTAGTTGCAGGTCCTACTAGTTGTGGGATGTGGGATGCCGCCTCACTGTGGCCTGAGGAGGAGTGCCATGTCCACGCTCAGGATCCAAACCCTGAGCCGCAGCAGCAGAGTGCGTGAACTTAACCACTCCGCCACGGAGCCAGCCCCTCTCCTTGTTTTTCATATGTCTTTCTATTCTAATTGTTTGTTTAGTGATTACCATTAGGTTTGTATAAAAAAATCTCATAGAGGAGTGACATCAGCAATGTGGCGGAATGAGTGATTTCCTTTATCTCTCCCCATTCAAACTATAACTAAATGGACATTCATAGATCAACAGAGGATACCCACACAGCATCTCAGGATGCGTGAGAGACCCATGCTACTTTACATCAGAAGGTGGATGGACTACCCCAAGGGAGGTGGTGGAAATAGGTGAGATCTCTCTGACTCCCAGACAGCCCAGTACCCACCAGTGACTGCTTGCCCAGTGGAAGCACTCATAGCACTGTTGTGGCCCTGAGGGTGGGTGTACACCTTGGCACAACTGTGTAAACAGGTGACAGCAGTATGAGCCCCCCATGATTGCTCTTTGGTCCAGCAGCAAATCCAACAGTCCCACTGTGGCCCTAGGGAGTGACCCGGGCTCTGTTTCAGTGGGGAGGTCATGCCCCCCAAGCACAAAGGCTGTGTGCAACATAGGAGCAGACTGTGGCATATATGTGTCCCAGATGAAAGTGTCCCTGGCTGCCACAAACATCCACAGCATCACAGTATCCATGAAGGAGGGAGTACAACTGGTGGCAGAGCCCTTATGTGATCACTCTTTCTACTGATGGGAGAACCCACAATCCCACCATGGTTTGAGGGAGTGGTGATGGCTCGGGCCCAGTGGGGAGGCCCCACTTACCAAGCATAACAGCTAGTACAACCCAGGCCTAGATGGTGGTAGAGCTGTGAATCTGAATGAAAAATTCCCTAGCTCCCTCAAAAGCCCACTACACAGCTGTGGTCCTAAGAGGGAAGCGTGGCTGATTGAGTCTGTGGGAGTAGGTGGCAGCAGCCTGAAGGCCCCGTGTGGTTGTTCCCACAGTTGGTGGGAGACCACACAGGGCCACTGCGATCCCAAGGAGTGGCCCAGGTTTGGACAGACACAGCTGACAGGGATCCTGGTGGGCACAGATTACAAAGATACTGCTCCCTGCCCCCAGAGGCAGCAAGTGGAAGCTGCAACCAAATTCTATCTCTATGAGGAGGCACAAAACCACACCACAAAGCAGTATGAAAAAAATATATTAAATCTCCAGAACAGAAGAAAAATGACAAGTACCCAGAAGTCAATCGTGAAGACACATAAATTTGTAACCTAAATGACAAAGAATTCAAACTAGCGATAATTAAAAAACTCAGTGAGTTAAAAGAGAATACAGAGAGACAATTAAACAAGTTCAGGAGTTACTTCACAAAAGAGCTAGAAACTGCAAAGAAGAATCAATCAGAAATGTTGTAAATGAAAAACACAATGGAGAAGATTAAGAAAAATCTGGACTCCCTGAACAGTAGAACTGATATCATGGAGGACAGATTTAGCAGTCTGGAAGACTGAAATATATAAATGCTTCAGCTAAAGGAGGGGAGAGAACTAAGACTAAAAAGAAATGAAGAAACAGGGAAATATTTGGCTCAATTAGGAAATGCAACATAAAGATTATAGGTATCTCAGAGGGAGAAGAGAAGATGAATGGAGCAGAAACCTTCTTCAAAGAAATAATAGCTCAGAACTTCCCAAACCTGGGGAAGGAGCTGGAAAACAGAAGCCAATAGATCTCAAACTATATCAATGCAAAATGACCAACTCCAAGGCATATAGTAGTAAATCTGCCAAAAGTCAATGACAAAGAAAAAGTACTAAGGGCAGCAAGACACAAGAAAATAACCTACAAAGGAACCTCTTTCAGGCTGTCAGCAGATTTCTCAGCAGAAACCTTACAGGGTAGGAGAGAGTGGAATGATATATTCAAAATTCTGAAAGACAAAAACTTTCAGCCAAGAATACTCTATCCAGTGAAAATATCTTTCAAATATGATGGAGAAATAAAAACTTTCCAAGACAAATGAAAGTTAAGGGAGTTCATCACCACAAGACACCCCCCTACAAGAAATCCACAAGAAGGCCCTTATACCTGACAACAAAAAAAGAAGCTTACAAAACCCTGAGCAAGGAGATGAGTAGAAAGACATATCAGAAAATTGCAGCTCTCCATCAGAAAAAGTGAGCAAATGCTTAATGACAACAGGAAGACAAAAGGAAGGAAAACAACAAAAATAGATATAATCTTGTCATTTTAACCTTGAAATCACCATGCAAGATGGAATAAGATGTGACAATAGTAACTTAGAAGCGGAAGAGGTAAGGGATGGAATTGGCTTAGTCTAAGGAAATAAGAGGCTGTCAGAAAATGGACTATCTCAACTATGGGACTTTTTTATACAAACAACATGGTAACCACTAAACAAATAATTAAAACAGAGAGACAAATGATAAATAAGGAGAAAACTAAGAAAACCAGCATAGAAAACTAGCTAACCAAAATGGTAGTACAAAATACATGGGACAAGAAATGAAGGAAATGCAGGAGAACTGGAAAAGGAGCAATAAATTGGCAGCATTAGGCCCTCATATATCAATAACCACTCTAAGTGAAAATGGAATGAATTCTCCAGTCAAAAGACACAGAGTGGCAGTATGGTTAAAAAACAAGACCCAACAATATACTGCCTTCGGGAAACACATCTCAGCCCCAAGAACAAAGACTCAAGTGAAGAGATGGAAGATAATACTCCAAGCTAACACCAAAAAAAGAAAGCAGGTGTTGCCATACTTATATCAGAAAAATTAGACTTCAAGACAAAACAGGTAAAGAGAAATAAAGAAGGGAATTTTATATGATAAAAGGGACACCCTTCCAGATGATGTTACACCAATAAATATTTGTGCATCTGACACAGGAGTATCAAAAGCACAGAAAGCAACTATTAACAAACCTAAAAGGAGATATTAACAACAACACAATAATAATAGGGACCTCAACACACCTCTTACACCAATGGATATATCACTCAGACAGAAAGTCAACAAAGAAATTGTAGAATAGAATTAAATGAAAAACTAGACCAGATGGATTTAATAGATATTTATAGAACACTCCCTCCAAAAACAGCAGGTTACACACCCTTCTCAAGTGTGCATGGATCATTCTCAAGGATAGACCATATGTTGGAAAGCAAGGCAAGCCTCAATAAATTTAAGAAACCTGAAATAATACCAAGCATCTTTTCCAACCAAAATGCTATTAAACTAAGACTCAACTGCAAGAAAAAAGCCAGAAAAGTTGCAAAGATGTGGAGATCAAAGAACATGCTAATGACCAACTAATGGATCATTGAAAATTCAAGGAGAAATCAAAAATTATCTGGAGAAAAATGAAAATGAAAGCACAACGTTCCAACTCATTTGAGATGCAGGAAAAGCAGTCCTAAGAGGGAGATTCTTTGCAATACACACTCACCTTAACAAACAAGAAAAATGTCAAATAAGCAATCTTAAACTGCACTTAACATGATTAGAAAAATAAGAATAAAGAAAGCCCAAACTCAGCAGAAGAGAAAAATAATAAGAATTAGAGCATAAATAAATGAAATTGAAAGAATAAAGACAGAAGGAAGGATCAATGAATAAAACACCTGGTTCTATGAGAAGATAAACAAAAATTGACAAACTCTTAGTGAGGCTCACTAAGAAAAAAAGAGAGAAAGCTCAAATAAATAAAATTTAAAATGAAAGGGGAGAAATTACAATGGATACCACAGAAATGCAAACACTTATACGAATATACTATGAAAAACTATACGCCAACAAACTGGACAATCTAGAAGAAATGGGTAAATTCTTAGACTCTTACAACCTCCAAAAACTGAATCAAGAAGAAATAGAGAATCTGAATAGACAAATCACAAGTAAAGAGATTGAAACAGTAATCAAAGACCTGCCAAAAAATGAAAGTCCAGGACCAGATGGCCTCTCTGGAGAATTATACCAAACATTCAGAGAAAATACAGTATCTATCCTTCTCAAACTATTCCAAAAATTTGAAGAAGACAGAAAAATCCCTAACACGTTCTATGAGGCCAACATCACCCTGATACCAAAGCTAGACAGGGCTAACACAAAGAAGGAAAATTACAGGCCAATATTGCTGATGAACATAGATGCAAAAATCCTTAACATAATATTGGCAAACCAAATACAGCAATACATTAAAAAGATCATAAACCATGACCAAGTGCGATTTCTACCAGGGACAGAGGGATAGATCAACAACCGCAATTCAAAGTGATACACCACATTAACAAAATGAGGAACAAAAACCATGTGATCATCTCAATAGAAGCAGAGAAAGCATTT
>NW_025797379.1:0-9012 GCF_021613505.1 Equus quagga | reverse complement strand
TCCGAAGTGGAGGCGGCAGGTCTCCTGGGGACCTGGATCTGGGCCGCTTGCTGCGCCCACGGCTTCTCTTCAGGAGTCTCCTGGGGCGGGCATCCCAGATCTCCTCACTCTCACTGGTGTGGCCAGCGTCAGGACCTTTCGGTTTCTTGTTTTCCAAAGTCATTTTGCGCTCCTGTAGAGAAGCCCCTGCAGAGGAAGTATGTGGGTGAGAGACCTGCCAGATGAATTCCTGTGGACCACCATTCCTGGGTTTCTACCGGGCGCCTTCCGCTTTCCTGTGAACCCCCCGCCCCGCCATCTCTTGCTCCTTTCCGCCCCCTCATCTCTAAAATGAGGCCGTGCCACGCCTGTCCTAGGTCCCTAACTGCTCCCTGGACCCCAGAGTGTCTAAACCCACTTCAGACACTGAAGAACCCCCTTCCTGCCCACGCACTGGATAGGTTCCCTGCTTTTCTGTCTGTACACCTCAGGACCCAAATGAAAGATCCTACCTATTGTCTCGCGGGTGCTGTCCCTGGAACGGGTTTTCCTCTTCCTGAAGCTCTCTGGATTGGAGCAGCCTTCTGATTCTGTGGATGAAGTCAGAGTTTGAGTGACTTCCTGCCCCAGAGACCTTGGAAACCTAGTCCAACCTGGACGCACAGGGAGCCAAGGTTGCAACTCAAACTCCCAGCTGTGCCTGGAGTGCAGGATCTGCAAGGCCTGGGGGTCAAGCGCACCGACTTCCCTTCTCCGAGAGACTGAGTGGCCTCCTCCCCAGAAAAGCCAGATCTTACCTGATGGAGCAATGCAGTTGTTTCCGCCTTGGAGCTCAGTTTCCCCGAAGTTCTCCTCATCTGTCTTGGGCTCTGATCCTGGAGAAAAAGACAGAGTTTAGGTGACTGTCTCCCTCAGAGCAAAAGAACCCTCTAGACCGTCCCTGACCCGTATTCGCTGGTAATTCTCTCCACCGCAGCTGTTCAGCCAGTGTCCAGTGGGAACCGGAGTAATATGGTTCCAGGGGGTCATACTTATATTTCTCAAAGCCCTCCTGAAGGCTGGGTGACGTTTCCTATCACCGATCGCAAAGAAAAACCCAACGAAAGACACAAAACTCGGTATCCCTGATCCCAACCCCCCTTCCAGCCTCCATGCACACAGCCCAGGTCCCCACCTCGCCTTTGGATGCAACTGGCTCTCAACTGAGAAGAGAATGTCTTGCCTTTTTCTTCGAATGCTTTCTCCTCCACCTCTGAACCCCTTTCTTTAAGAGAGTCCTGTTGGAAAGGGGGCTGGTCAGTGGGGCATGGGATGGAGGAGCTGTGGGGGTCTTGAACTTCAGTTGCTGATTCCATTTTGAAGCCCAAACGAAAGACCCTCTCTCCGAGGCGTCCAGACTCGGAAGTGAGGTTTGCCCTGATGGACTTGCCTTTAAGTAGCCCCTCGGCAGGGCCACTCCTATTGGCTGAAAATGTTCTACTTTCCCGCCATTCATCAGAGCCTCAGCTGAGCTCAGATGAGGAATGTTGCTGGTTGTAGCTGTACTGGAAAAACCCATGTAGATGGGGAAACACTTTTGCAGGGTCCTGGCATGGTGTCAAATGGCAAAGTTAGGGGACATGGGGACTGGAAGGGAGGGAAGTCCTCAGTATCTTACTTCTGACCCAGTTCCAACCCAAAACGGTTGAAGACCCTGGTAGATTTCTGCTGCTGCTTCCGCCAGGAAGGCAGAAGTGAGGGGTTCCCAAGGGTGCAAGGATTACACAGGCTCATCAGAAAGGTTTCTTCCATATCCATGAAATACATCTATTTTCAATATTCTTCTCTCTGATAATGTCACTTTATAGAAATTACATATAAATTAAACTTTAAAAAATGTGTTTTCATAAGCTTTATGCAAATGAAGCGTTTCCATCTCCTGTTCCCACTCTTGGTAAATGAGTGTGGAAACTTTGCCCTGGATCTTTTTGTTTGTTTGTTTAAGATTAGCCCTGAGCTAACTTCTGTTGCCAATCTTTTTTTTTTTTTTTCTTCTTCTTCTTCTCCCTAAAGACCCCCAGTACATAGTTGTATATTCTAGTTGTAGGTCCTTCTGGTTCTGCTATGTGGGACGCTGCCTGAGCATAGCTTGATGAGCGGTGCTGGGTCCATGCCCAGGATCCAAACCAGCGAAACCCTTCACCGTCTAAGCAGAGCTTGAGAACTGAACCACTCTCCAGGGGGCCGGCCCCTGCACTGGATCTTTAAGGACTAGACTTCACTGTAGGAGAATTGACAAGTCAATTTTACCTTTGAATATATCTGACAAATATCATCTCTTTATATAAAAATGAAACCAGCAGTGAACTAAAAATAAATAATTGTAAACAGAGTTTCCCACTGATGATTTCTTGTCTTTAAAGCTATTGTTATGGAAATGTTAAACTTTCACAGGATTAAGGAAAGTAAAGCGACAGACCATTTGTTTACCCTTAAGACCACTTCAAAATGTGCCAATGTTTTGCCAGTCTTGTGCATCCATTCCAAAGTTCTCCTTTGGGATGGGGGTTGAGTGGGAAATAGAGCTAGAGAGGGTGAATGCAAATGCTCAAATGATGTCTCTCTCTAATAAATAAGTTGTGAGCCATAAAATTCTTCTCTAATAAATAATTCTTCAAGGACATAAAAGACAATCAAATACTCCCAGGCTATTATAACACAAATTTTTTTTAAAAGTTTCTTAATTTCATCTTATACTTAGTTCGTATCCACATTCTCCCAAAGTACTCAAACATATGTTTTTATTGTTGTTTTTTGGAACCAGCACCTACACAAAGTTTATACCTACTAATACTTATTATAACATTAAAACTGGTACATTCTGTCTGCAAATGTAATTTAAGAACAGTTAAACAATGGAAGTGTATAACGCAATTGCCATCACTCAGAGAGATACAATATGCAGAACGTATAAATTTATTTCCACCCACTCAAAACAAAAGGGAGACAATCCACAATAAGGTGGAAAAAAATTGAAAAGGCAAGTAACAGTTTGGTAAACTCGTGGTGAATATTATGTTATGTTACATATAGTCATTGCCCATCTATATCCTCTACAAACCAGTATGAAATGATGTTTTTCTACTGATCTTAAAAAGTGACAATATTAGTGAACTTTTAATTTAACCAACTGAGGGTCACACAACAAACAAATGATTTTTTGTAACTTATTTTTCTCTGATCACTATTGAGATTGGATACCTCTTTATATGTGAACTGACCATTTGTTTTGTTTTACTCTGAAATCTTTTCTTAGGTTCTTTTTTTTTTTTTTTTTCAGTTGAGCTGTTTGTATTTTACTGTTCCTTTAGAGTAAAACACATTTTCCGTGAATGCTGTTTCTCACACAGCATCCTACTATGCTGATGCCCGTCCATCCGTCCAAGAATAGATCTGTCCTGGATGTCAAGAGACCTCAGATGAGATCCATCTACCTGGCATAGCTTTCCATCCAAAGATTTGAACTGGGTTTCCTCTTACCTCCTGGACCAACCTAAGGATGGAGGTAGACTTCTTGATGGGTCCCATGCTGCTCCCAAGCACTTTGTCCAGGATCCCACTCTCTTTGCCATGCTGGTAGTCACAATATGCACAAAGTTTGCAGTGCCTGGGACAACATCCCAATGAAGAGAAACAGAGAGAGAGGCAAAACGGTTGGCATCCCCCACAATATGAAAGGGATTCTAACATCTTAAGGAAGCAGTGTGAGGATGATGAGTCTTTCCCCCCCTCCTCCAGTTTTATTGAAATAAAATCGACGTATAACATTGTGTAAGTGTAAGGTTTTACAAAGTGATGATTTGATATTCATACATCTTGTGAAGTGAGTAGCAAAGTAGAGTTGGTTAACACCTCTGTCACCTCACATTATTACCATTTTTTTGTGTGGTGAAAATACTTAAAATCTATTCTCTTAGCAACTTTCAATTCTATAATGCAGATTTGTTAGCTATAGTCACCATGCTGTACATTAGAATCCCAAAATTATTCATCTTAGAACTGGAAGTTTGTATCCTTGACCAGCACCTTCCCGTGTCTGCCAGCCCACATCCTTGAGAACCACCACTCCACTCTCTGTTTCTATGAGTTTGGCCTTTTTAGATCCAATATAAGTAATATGTTACAGTATTTATCTTTATCTGACTGACATCTCACTTAGCATTATTCCCTCAGGGTTCGTCCATGTTGTGGCAAACAGCAGGATTTCCATCTTTTGTGGTGCTGAATAATAGTCAACTATATATACACCACATTTTCTTTATCCATTGAATAGAACTTCAGTGAAAAGGAAGGCTCTGCTTGCTTCTTCATGGTAGAGATTTGAGAGTGCTCCCCGAAAATCAACCTCATTCCAGCATGGCCAGTTGGCATCTTCACATTTTAAAGAAAAATCTACCTTCTACAAATCCATGTAATTTTATCCCAGGTAACAAGTGGTTTTACAATTTTTTTTTAAATATCAACACTCTCTTCATTTTTTTTTTGATCAGTGAAAACAGGGTTTTTTTCTCTCCTTTTCCCAACTCAGGTCCATTTGGCCATTTCTACATGAAAACGTTTTCAATATGCTAACATTCCTCCATGTAGTCATGTTTTAAAGGACTACCATCTCTCTAAGGATTTATAAATTTTATAACCTAGCCCCAAGTTCTCCTAACTGAACCTGAATTTGGCTGATGGGTTTCCCAGTTGAATACTGCACGCATCTCACTACGGCATATACTGTTACAGGTTTCATGCAATTAACTTGTGTTATATTGGGTGATGTTAATCTTGTTGAGTTAAGGAAGGGTCTACAGGCTTCTTCTCTGTAAAGTTACAACGCTGTGTGGTGTGTGCTTGGGGTTCAGATGGGTGTTGAATTAAGCTCCACCAACTGGAGGGCTAGGTAGCCACATGTATTATTTGTGATTCTTCTGTGTGAAAGCTATGTCTCTTCTAACTCCTTTATTTGTTGATTCTGTGATGTCTTCATATCAGCATGAACCCATTTATATTTATTTTGTACTTTGTGTTATAATTCAATGTTATGCTATTTATTTTGTTGCTTAAATTTTTCAGCTTCGGTCCTTTGGAGCCATGGTATAATAAAGTGACATATCCCCGGACTTTGTCCCAGGTCCCTGGCACAGAGCTTCAAAACCCCTGGAATTTCCTTAATGGTAAGAGTGTCTCTGTTATGCTAATGAGGTAACAGAAATGGAAGTGTGTGTGTGTGTGTGTGTGTGTGTGTGTGTGTGTGTGTCTGGTCCCACCAGGGGACTGGACACCAGAAAGACCAAGCACACAATTGGATTGGAACAGTCAGCTGCCAAAATCCAGGGAGGGGAGTAAGGATGGGGATTACATTCAATCAGATGGCCAGTGATGTAATCAGTCATGCCCAGGTGACAAAACCCTGATTAAAATCTCTGGATAGAGAAGCTCCAGGGAGAGTCCTGGTGGGGAACAGAAGCTATTGTGCTGGGGACCCTCCCAGATCTCGCTCTATGGATCCCTTCATCTGGCTGTTTCTTGGTATCTTTTGTAATAAAATAATGTCAAATGACAAAATGAAAACAGTTTAGTAGTGACTTTTATATCCTTTCTTCCGGGGAAGACAACCCATGGTTTGGGGGGATGCAGTGTCCCACAGCAGTGGAGACTCTTCTGGAGGTATCTGGGGAAAGGGAGTTTTATTGAGCCTTAGAAGGGGCAACTGGCAAACAGGGCATGATTAGCTAGCAGGTCCCGTTTTCTAGGCTAAGGTAAGCTAGCCAAAGCTGAGTTGGAGGATTGTCATGGGTACACAGTAGGTTTCCGTGACATGTGTTTCCCTTAAGTTCAGGTTGACTGAGGTTTAGATTTGTGAAGTGGCCGGGACACTGGGGTGGCCTCCATTTGTGGATCCGGATATAGGAAGTAACCTTATCAATGATCATCCCAGGTGGAGCACTTTCCTGAGTTCTGTGTCATCCCCTAGAAATCTGAATCACAGGGGCCTGTGTGAAGCCTTGCATTTGTATTTGTCTGGCAGAAGTGCAGGTGTTTGGGGAATGCCTGAGACTCCTCAGTGGTTCTGACCTGGGGACAGTCCTGTGAAGGACTTTGCCCTTCCCTTGTGGGGTCTGTACTAACGCCAGATAATGTCAGAATTGAAGTGAATTGGGAGACACCCCTTTGATGTCACAGATTTGGTGATAGAACACTGGGGCTTTTTCAGGTTGGCCACTGAGTTCCTTTGATATGTCCCCAAGCTTTCACTTTTGGAGCACTTCCTTGGTGCTTTTGCAACTACAAGATCCTCCAGGCTCTTATTATCTCTTCCCTTCTGCTGCCTGAGAATCAGCCATTTCTCCAAGGAGCCTTTTATTGGAGAATGGTATTTGAAACCCGGATGTAGGTGCTGGGGGTTCTCATCGCTACCTGAGTAGCATCCCTGTTAGTCCCTCTAAGCAGATGGACCTAGGGAATATCTGTTCACACACATATCTATAATTTTCTCTGGATCTATCTGACTATTGATCTGTCTACAGCTAAGTCTGTGTTCGTACTGATGTCCCTGAGTGTACTCCAGTGCCACAGGGCCCACTGTAGCTTTTCCCTAGTGGCTTTCTGTCCCTGTCTGTAGTTATCAGGTATTAGGGTATTCTATGTCTTTGAAGGGTCTTGCCCCTATTCCTCCAAGTCCCCGTGCCCTCTGCACCCTGCCTTCCCACTGCCCTCATTGTGCCCTCCTCTCTCACTCACTTGCAACATTCCAAGTTTGATGGATGCTGTGTGCCTTCATCACAAAGTAAAGTACTTTGAAATATCGAACAAGGTACATTTCATCTTTGTGGGTTGTTGCAGGGTGTAGTAAAAAGGGTGGAACATGCGCCCTCCCCGATTTTTAGGTATCCAAAGTCAGGAGATGCCTGTATTCTTCCATACGTGCGCACATGGAAATCCACTCTCGAATGCTGATGGTGTGAATGTGATTATACAAATGGGATTGTGTGAGTATGGCTGAGTGTGTGTCAATGTGAGTGTGTGCTTGTATTTGATGAGCATCTGGGTGAGTGTGAGTTTGCTATGGGAAGTGTATGTGGGTGTGTGTGTAAGTGTATGAGGGTATTTGACTGTGTATTTGAGTGTGGGTTGTGCACACTCATGTGTTTGCATCTATGTGTGTTTGTGTATTGGTGTGTGTGTTTGTGCAGTGTGGGTTGTCCACCATGGTGGCTCTAATCTCTCACTTGGATATGGGTAGTACTGGATAGTGGACATGGATCCCATTTATCTGTGTTTTGACATCCTATGAATTTGTGTTTAGGAAAAAAACAAAGGATTAATTTGAAATCATATTGTGTTTCTTCATTAATTACAAAAGCGATAAGAGCTGATTGCTGAAAATTTGGCCAAAAATAGATGTAGAAAAATGTGGTAAGGTGACACTACTGTTAAAATGAGTAAGCAGCATTGGGTTATCAGATAGTTAAAAGAATTGTGGGACCTGTCCATTTAACCCTCTGCTCCTGGGGGTTTTGTTTGTGGGGACTCATAAACTTCTCCCTTTCTGTAGTTATAGTTCTGTTGAGAACACTTAAGTGTTTAGAAGACTACAAATGAGATCTAGCCTCTTAACAACATTTTAAGTGTATAATATATTGATGATTATACATATAGTCTTGTACAAGAGATCTCTGGAGCTAGCTTAACTGAAATCTTATCCTCTTTTTTTTTTTTTTTCAATTTTCAGTGTTTTCTTGCCTATCCTTATTTGTATTTTCACCTATATGATTTACTTGCAATAGCACCCCTGGATCCAATAACTAATTGATGGCACTATCTGTATTGGGATCAAATTAAATTTATAAATTAGCTTAGGGACAATTGATGTGTTGATGATATTGAGTTTTTCTACCCAAGAACCTGATGTGATTTTATATCTATGTCTCCCTACATATATTTCAGGAATAGTCTATGTTTTTCTCATATACACTTGATACATTTTTATTAGATTTAATTTTAGGTATTTTATATTATCATTTTGTAGATGCACCCCTAATCTCCAGATGTGACTTGTACACTGTAATTTTTGTACATATACAGACACCTATTTAGTATATTTTGAAGCCATGCCGTGGGTTCATATTGATTTGGAATATAGTGTCATTGAATTGGCCCCATTCACTGGAATGATAAACTGCGATCCTCTCCTTACAACAAGAGCTGTTAGGTGTTGGAAAATCAAGGTGGAGAGGAAGTCATGCGGAAAGCAAAAAACCTTTTAACCAACACATGAAGCAAAACAAATTCCATATGGGTGCATATATGTAATTATGTAAAATATCCAATGCATGGAAAGCATTAGTTTTTATTTCATCACTATGTACTATGGAAAGTAGAAGGCAAAGGATAAAACAATATTGCAAAAGTTTAATTTTATTTTTCTTACATAAAATGAGATATATTCATCTGATGAAAGATTGCATTATCCTAGTATAAAATGCAAAGAGAAAACTACATACAATAAGAAATAACAGTATGCAAAATAATTGACAACATCTATATTAGCTCTGATATCCTCTAGTTAAATGGGAGAAAATGAAATTTATAAAGTAGAAGAAATTTAAAAATTCGGCATATAATATGAGACAGCTGAAGAATAAAGACATGTGGTCAATAGCATTTAATACATCTCAACTTAGGTTTTCTGTCAAGTGAAAAGCACACATAGGTGACGTGAAGACTTCAGCATGGTTTCATGAAACTGATAAATTGAAAGCTTTCTCCACACAGAGGCTGTTAAAGGCTTGTCAGTATCAGTCCTCCGTGGACAACGGGGAAGAGAGGGAAGAGTTACAGCCTTTCAGAATTTGAGGGAGGGTGGATGTAAATCCATGTTGACTTGGCTACACTTTAAAATATATAAGCACATGGGAATTACAACCTGATCTTTGTTCTCATTGTAAAATAATGCCCGACTGTCCTAAAATAGTCGGAATACATAAAATGTCTAGCATGAAACTT
>NW_025797378.1:0-9012 GCF_021613505.1 Equus quagga | reverse complement strand
AAGTTTCATGCTAGACATTTTATGTATTCCGACTATTTTAGGACAGTCGGGCATTATTTTACAATGAGAACAAAGATCAGGTTGTAATTCCCATGTGCTTATATATTTTAAAGTGTAGCCAAGTCAACATGGATTTACATCCACCCTCCCTCAAATTCTGAAAGGCTGTAACTCTTCCCTCTCTTCCCCGTTGTCCACGGAGGACTGATACTGACAAGCCTTTAACAGCCTCTGTGTGGAGAAAGCTTTCAATTTATCAGTTTCATGAAACCATGCTGAAGTCTTCACGTCACCTATGTGTGCTTTTCACTTGACAGAAAACCTAAGTTGAGATGTATTAAATGCTATTGACCACATGTCTTTATTCTTCAGCTGTCTCATATTATATGCCGAATTTTTAAATTTCTTCTACTTTATAAATTTCATTTTCTCCCATTTAACTAGAGGATATCAGAGCTAATATAGATGTTGTCAATTATTTTGCATACTGTTATTTCTTATTGTATGTAGTTTTCTCTTTGCATTTTATACTAGGATAATGCAATCTTTCATCAGATGAATATATCTCATTTTATGTAAGAAAAATAAAATTAAACTTTTGCAATATTGTTTTATCCTTTGCCTTCTACTTTCCATAGTACATAGTGATGAAATAAAAACTAATGCTTTCCATGCATTGGATATTTTACATAATTACATATATGCACCCATATGGAATTTGTTTTGCTTCATGTGTTGGTTAAAAGGTTTTTTGCTTTCCGCATGACTTCCTCTCCACCTTGATTTTCCAACACCTAACAGCTCTTGTTGTAAGGAGAGGATCGCAGTTTATCATTCCAGTGAATGGGGCCAATTCAATGACACTATATTCCAAATCAATATGAACCCACGGCATGGCTTCAAAATATACTAAATAGGTGTCTGTATATGTACAAAAATTACAGTGTACAAGTCACATCTGGAGATTAGGGGTGCATCTACAAAATGATAATATAAAATACCTAAAATTAAATCTAATAAAAATGTATCAAGTGTATATGAGAAAAACATAGACTATTCCTGAAATATATGTAGGGAGACATAGATATAAAATCACATCAGGTTCTTGGGTAGAAAAACTCAATATCATCAACACATCAATTGTCCCTAAGCTAATTTATAAATTTAATTTGATCCCAATACAGATAGTGCCATCAATTAGTTATTGGATCCAGGGGTGCTATTGCAAGTAAATCATATAGGTGAAAATACAAATAAGGATAGGCAAGAAAACACTGAAAATTGAAAAAAAAAAAAAAAGAGGATAAGATTTCAGTTAAGCTAGCTCCAGAGATCTCTTGTACAAGACTATATGTATAATCATCAATATATTATACACTTAAAATGTTGTTAAGAGGCTAGATCTCATTTGTAGTCTTCTAAACACTTAAGTGTTCTCAACAGAACTATAACTACAGAAAGGGAGAAGTTTATGAGTCCCCACAAACAAAACCCCCAGGAGCAGAGGGTTAAATGGACAGGTCCCACAATTCTTTTAACTATCTGATAACCCAATGCTGCTTACTCATTTTAACAGTAGTGTCACCTTACCACATTTTTCTACATCTATTTTTGGCCAAATTTTCAGCAATCAGCTCTTATCGCTTTTGTAATTAATGAAGAAACACAATATGATTTCAAATTAATCCTTTGTTTTTTTCCTAAACACAAATTCATAGGATGTCAAAACACAGATAAATGGGATCCATGTCCACTATCCAGTACTACCCATATCCAAGTGAGAGATTAGAGCCACCATGGTGGACAACCCACACTGCACAAACACACACACCAATACACAAACACACATAGATGCAAACACATGAGTGTGCACAACCCACACTCAAATACACAGTCAAATACCCTCATACACTTACACACACACCCACATACACTTCCCATAGCAAACTCACACTCACCCAGATGCTCATCAAATACAAGCACACACTCACATTGACACACACTCAGCCATACTCACACAATCCCATTTGTATAATCACATTCACACCATCAGCATTCGAGAGTGGATTTCCATGTGCGCACGTATGGAAGAATACAGGCATCTCCTGACTTTGGATACCTAAAAATCGGGGAGGGCGCATGTTCCACCCTTTTTACTACACCCTGCAACAACCCACAAAGATGAAATGTACCTTGTTCGATATTTCAAAGTACTTTACTTTGTGATGAAGGCACACAGCATCCATCAAACTTGGAATGTTGCAAGTGAGTGAGAGAGGAGGGCACAATGAGGGCAGTGGGAAGGCAGGGTGCAGAGGGCACGGGGACTTGGAGGAATAGGGGCAAGACCCTTCAAAGACATAGAATACCCTAATACCTGATAACTACAGACAGGGACAGAAAGCCACTAGGGAAAAGCTACAGTGGGCCCTGTGGCACTGGAGTACACTCAGGGACATCAGTACGAACACAGACTTAGCTGTAGACAGATCAATAGTCAGATAGATCCAGAGAAAATTATAGATATGTGTGTGAACAGATATTCCCTAGGTCCATCTGCTTAGAGGGACTAACAGGGATGCTACTCAGGTAGCGATGAGAACCCCCAGCACCTACATCCGGGTTTCAAATACCATTCTCCAATAAAAGGCTCCTTGGAGAAATGGCTGATTCTCAGGCAGCAGAAGGGAAGAGATAATAAGAGCCTGGAGGATCTTGTAGTTGCAAAAGCACCAAGGAAGTGCTCCAAAAGTGAAAGCTTGGGGACATATCAAAGGAACTCAGTGGCCAACCTGAAAAAGCCCCAGTGTTCTATCACCAAATCTGTGACATCAAAGGGGTGTCTCCCAATTCACTTCAATTCTGACATTATCTGGCGTTAGTACAGACCCCACAAGGGAAGGGCAAAGTCCTTCACAGGACTGTCCCCAGGTCAGAACCACTGAGGAGTCTCAGGCATTCCCCAAACACCTGCACTTCTGCCAGACAAATACAAATGCAAGGCTTCACACAGGCCCCTGTGATTCAGATTTCTAGGGGATGACACAGAACTCAGGAAAGTGCTCCACCTGGGATGATCATTGATAAGGTTACTTCCTATATCCGGATCCACAAATGGAGGCCACCCCAGTGTCCCGGCCACTTCACAAATCTAAACCTCAGTCAACCTGAACTTAAGGGAAACACATGTCACGGAAACCTACTGTGTACCCATGACAATCCTCCAACTCAGCTTTGGCTAGCTTACCTTAGCCTAGAAAACGGGACCTGCTAGCTAATCATGCCCTGTTTGCCAGTTGCCCCTTCTAAGGCTCAATAAAACTCCCTTTCCCCAGATACCTCCAGAAGAGTCTCCACTGCTGTGGGACACTGCATCCCCCCAAACCATGGGTTGTCTTCCCCGGAAGAAAGGATATAAAAGTCACTACTAAACTGTTTTCATTTTGTCATTTGACATTATTTTATTACAAAAGATACCAAGAAACAGCCAGATGAAGGGATCCATAGAGCGAGATCTGGGAGGGTCCCCAGCACAATAGCTTCTGTTCCCCACCAGGACTCTCCCTGGAGCTTCTCTATCCAGAGATTTTAATCAGGGTTTTGTCACCTGGGCATGACTGATTACATCACTGGCCATCTGATTGAATGTAATCCCCATCCTTACTCCCCTCCCTGGATTTTGGCAGCTGACTGTTCCAATCCAATTGTGTGCTTGGTCTTTCTGGTGTCCAGTCCCCTGGTGGGACCAGACACACACACACACACACACACACACACACACACACACACTTCCATTTCTGTTACCTCATTAGCATAACAGAGACACTCTTACCATTAAGGAAATTCCAGGGGTTTTGAAGCTCTGTGCCAGGGACCTGGGACAAAGTCCGGGGATATGTCACTTTATTATACCATGGCTCCAAAGGACCGAAGCTGAAAAATTTAAGCAACAAAATAAATAGCATAACATTGAATTATAACACAAAGTACAAAATAAATATAAATGGGTTCATGCTGATATGAAGACATCACAGAATCAACAAATAAAGGAGTTAGAAGAGACATAGCTTTCACACAGAAGAATCACAAATAATACATGTGGCTACCTAGCCCTCCAGTTGGTGGAGCTTAATTCAACACCCATCTGAACCCCAAGCACACACCACACAGCGTTGTAACTTTACAGAGAAGAAGCCTGTAGACCCTTCCTTAACTCAACAAGATTAACATCACCCAATATAACACAAGTTAATTGCATGAAACCTGTAACAGTATATGCCGTAGTGAGATGCGTGCAGTATTCAACTGGGAAACCCATCAGCCAAATTCAGGTTCAGTTAGGAGAACTTGGGGCTAGGTTATAAAATTTATAAATCCTTAGAGAGATGGTAGTCCTTTAAAACATGACTACATGGAGGAATGTTAGCATATTGAAAACGTTTTCATGTAGAAATGGCCAAATGGACCTGAGTTGGGAAAAGGAGAGAAAAAAACCCTGTTTTCACTGATCAAAAAAAAAATGAAGAGAGTGTTGATATTTAAAAAAAAATTGTAAAACCACTTGTTACCTGGGATAAAATTACATGGATTTGTAGAAGGTAGATTTTTCTTTAAAATGTGAAGATGCCAACTGGCCATGCTGGAATGAGGTTGATTTTCGGGGAGCACTCTCAAATCTCTACCATGAAGAAGCAAGCAGAGCCTTCCTTTTCACTGAAGTTCTATTCAATGGATAAAGAAAATGTGGTGTATATATAGTTGACTATTATTCAGCACCACAAAAGATGGAAATCCTGCTGTTTGCCACAACATGGACGAACCCTGAGGGAATAATGCTAAGTGAGATGTCAGTCAGATAAAGATAAATACTGTAACATATTACTTATATTGGATCTAAAAAGGCCAAACTCATAGAAACAGAGAGTGGAGTGGTGGTTCTCAAGGATGTGGGCTGGCAGACACGGGAAGGTGCTGGTCAAGGATACAAACTTCCAGTTCTAAGATGAATAATTTTGGGATTCTAATGTACAGCATGGTGACTATAGCTAACAAATCTGCATTATAGAATTGAAAGTTGCTAAGAGAATAGATTTTAAGTATTTTCACCACACAAAAAAATGGTAATAATGTGAGGTGACAGAGGTGTTAACCAACTCTACTTTGCTACTCACTTCACAAGATGTATGAATATCAAATCATCACTTTGTAAAACCTTACACTTACACAATGTTATACGTCGATTTTATTTCAATAAAACTGGAGGAGGGGGGGAAAGACTCATCATCCTCACACTGCTTCCTTAAGATGTTAGAATCCCTTTCATATTGTGGGGGATGCCAACCGTTTTGCCTCTCTCTCTGTTTCTCTTCATTGGGATGTTGTCCCAGGCACTGCAAACTTTGTGCATATTGTGACTACCAGCATGGCAAAGAGAGTGGGATCCTGGACAAAGTGCTTGGGAGCAGCATGGGACCCATCAAGAAGTCTACCTCCATCCTTAGGTTGGTCCAGGAGGTAAGAGGAAACCCAGTTCAAATCTTTGGATGGAAAGCTATGCCAGGTAGATGGATCTCATCTGAGGTCTCTTGACATCCAGGACAGATCTATTCTTGGACGGATGGACGGGCATCAGCATAGTAGGATGCTGTGTGAGAAACAGCATTCACGGAAAATGTGTTTTACTCTAAAGGAACAGTAAAATACAAACAGCTCAACTGAAAAAAAAAAAAAAAAAGAACCTAAGAAAAGATTTCAGAGTAAAACAAAACAAATGGTCAGTTCACATATAAAGAGGTATCCAATCTCAATAGTGATCAGAGAAAAATAAGTTACAAAAAATCATTTGTTTGTTGTGTGACCCTCAGTTGGTTAAATTAAAAGTTCACTAATATTGTCACTTTTTAAGATCAGTAGAAAAACATCATTTCATACTGGTTTGTAGAGGATATAGATGGGCAATGACTATATGTAACATAACATAATATTCACCACGAGTTTACCAAACTGTTACTTGCCTTTTCAATTTTTTTCCACCTTATTGTGGATTGTCTCCCTTTTGTTTTGAGTGGGTGGAAATAAATTTATACGTTCTGCATATTGTATCTCTCTGAGTGATGGCAATTGCGTTATACACTTCCATTGTTTAACTGTTCTTAAATTACATTTGCAGACAGAATGTACCAGTTTTAATGTTATAATAAGTATTAGTAGGTATAAACTTTGTGTAGGTGCTGGTTCCAAAAAACAACAATAAAAACATATGTTTGAGTACTTTGGGAGAATGTGGATACGAACTAAGTATAAGATGAAATTAAGAAACTTTTAAAAAAAATTTGTGTTATAATAGCCTGGGAGTATTTGATTGTCTTTTATGTCCTTGAAGAATTATTTATTAGAGAAGAATTTTATGGCTCACAACTTATTTATTAGAGAGAGACATCATTTGAGCATTTGCATTCACCCTCTCTAGCTCTATTTCCCACTCAACCCCCATCCCAAAGGAGAACTTTGGAATGGATGCACAAGACTGGCAAAACATTGGCACATTTTGAAGTGGTCTTAAGGGTAAACAAATGGTCTGTCGCTTTACTTTCCTTAATCCTGTGAAAGTTTAACATTTCCATAACAATAGCTTTAAAGACAAGAAATCATCAGTGGGAAACTCTGTTTACAATTATTTATTTTTAGTTCACTGCTGGTTTCATTTTTATATAAAGAGATGATATTTGTCAGATATATTCAAAGGTAAAATTGACTTGTCAATTCTCCTACAGTGAAGTCTAGTCCTTAAAGATCCAGTGCAGGGGCCGGCCCCCTGGAGAGTGGTTCAGTTCTCAAGCTCTGCTTAGACGGTGAAGGGTTTCGCTGGTTTGGATCCTGGGCATGGACCCAGCACCGCTCATCAAGCTATGCTCAGGCAGCGTCCCACATAGCAGAACCAGAAGGACCTACAACTAGAATATACAACTATGTACTGGGGGTCTTTAGGGAGAAGAAGAAGAAGAAAAAAAAAAAAAAAGATTGGCAACAGAAGTTAGCTCAGGGCTAATCTTAAACAAACAAACAAAAAGATCCAGGGCAAAGTTTCCACACTCATTTACCAAGAGTGGGAACAGGAGATGGAAACGCTTCATTTGCATAAAGCTTATGAAAACACATTTTTTAAAGTTTAATTTATATGTAATTTCTATAAAGTGACATTATCAGAGAGAAGAATATTGAAAATAGATGTATTTCATGGATATGGAAGAAACCTTTCTGATGAGCCTGTGTAATCCTTGCACCCTTGGGAACCCCTCACTTCTGCCTTCCTGGCGGAAGCAGCAGCAGAAATCTACCAGGGTCTTCAACCGTTTTGGGTTGGAACTGGGTCAGAAGTAAGATACTGAGGACTTCCCTCCCTTCCAGTCCCCATGTCCCCTAACTTTGCCATTTGACACCATGCCAGGACCCTGCAAAAGTGTTTCCCCATCTACATGGGTTTTTCCAGTACAGCTACAACCAGCAACATTCCTCATCTGAGCTCAGCTGAGGCTCTGATGAATGGCGGGAAAGTAGAACATTTTCAGCCAATAGGAGTGGCCCTGCCGAGGGGCTACTTAAAGGCAAGTCCATCAGGGCAAACCTCACTTCCGAGTCTGGACGCCTCGGAGAGAGGGTCTTTCGTTTGGGCTTCAAAATGGAATCAGCAACTGAAGTTCAAGACCCCCACAGCTCCTCCATCCCATGCCCCACTGACCAGCCCCCTTTCCAACAGGACTCTCTTAAAGAAAGGGGTTCAGAGGTGGAGGAGAAAGCATTCGAAGAAAAAGGCAAGACATTCTCTTCTCAGTTGAGAGCCAGTTGCATCCAAAGGCGAGGTGGGGACCTGGGCTGTGTGCATGGAGGCTGGAAGGGGGGTTGGGATCAGGGATACCGAGTTTTGTGTCTTTCGTTGGGTTTTTCTTTGCGATCGGTGATAGGAAACGTCACCCAGCCTTCAGGAGGGCTTTGAGAAATATAAGTATGACCCCCTGGAACCATATTACTCCGGTTCCCACTGGACACTGGCTGAACAGCTGCGGTGGAGAGAATTACCAGCGAATACGGGTCAGGGACGGTCTAGAGGGTTCTTTTGCTCTGAGGGAGACAGTCACCTAAACTCTGTCTTTTTCTCCAGGATCAGAGCCCAAGACAGATGAGGAGAACTTCGGGGAAACTGAGCTCCAAGGCGGAAACAACTGCATTGCTCCATCAGGTAAGATCTGGCTTTTCTGGGGAGGAGGCCACTCAGTCTCTCGGAGAAGGGAAGTCGGTGCGCTTGACCCCCAGGCCTTGCAGATCCTGCACTCCAGGCACAGCTGGGAGTTTGAGTTGCAACCTTGGCTCCCTGTGCGTCCAGGTTGGACTAGGTTTCCAAGGTCTCTGGGGCAGGAAGTCACTCAAACTCTGACTTCATCCACAGAATCAGAAGGCTGCTCCAATCCAGAGAGCTTCAGGAAGAGGAAAACCCGTTCCAGGGACAGCACCCGCGAGACAATAGGTAGGATCTTTCATTTGGGTCCTGAGGTGTACAGACAGAAAAGCAGGGAACCTATCCAGTGCGTGGGCAGGAAGGGGGTTCTTCAGTGTCTGAAGTGGGTTTAGACACTCTGGGGTCCAGGGAGCAGTTAGGGACCTAGGACAGGCGTGGCACGGCCTCATTTTAGAGATGAGGGGGCGGAAAGGAGCAAGAGATGGCGGGGCGGGGGGTTCACAGGAAAGCGGAAGGCGCCCGGTAGAAACCCAGGAATGGTGGTCCACAGGAATTCATCTGGCAGGTCTCTCACCCACATACTTCCTCTGCAGGGGCTTCTCTACAGGAGCGCAAAATGACTTTGGAAAACAAGAAACCGAAAGGTCCTGACGCTGGCCACACCAGTGAGAGTGAGGAGATCTGGGATGCCCGCCCCAGGAGACTCCTGAAGAGAAGCCGTGGGCGCAGCAAGCGGCCCAGATCCAGGTCCCCAGGAGACCTGCCGCCTCCACTTCGGA
>NW_025797377.1:0-2976 GCF_021613505.1 Equus quagga | reverse complement strand
TGTGTGGTTTTATTTCTGGGCTTTCAATTCTGTTCCATTGATCTGTGTGCCTGTTTTTGTACCACTACCATGCTGTTATGGTTTCTATAGCTTTGTAGTATATTTTGAAGTCAGGAATTGTGATGCCTCCAGCTTTGTTCTTTTTTCTCAGGATTGCTTTAGCAATTCGGGGTCTTTGGTTGCCCCATATGAATTTTACGATTCTTTGTTCTATTTCTGTGAAGAATGTCATTGGGATTCTGATTGGGATGGCATTGAATCTGTAGATTGCTTTAGGTAGTATGGACATTTTAACTATGTTTATTCTTCCAATCCATGTGCATCGAATGCCTTTCCATCTCTTTATGTTGTCATCAATTTCTTTCAGGTAAGTGTTGTACTTTTCATTTTACAGGTCTTTCACTTTCTTGGTTAAATTTATTCAATTGTGAATGGGATTGTGTTCTTGACTTCTTGTTCTGTTAGTTCGTTATTAGAATATAGAAATGCTACTGATTTATGTAAATTGATTTTGTACCCTGCAACTTTGCTGTAGTTGTTGATTACTTTTAGTAGCTTTCCAATGGATTTTTTAGGGTTTTTTATATATAAGATCATGTTGTCTGCAAACAACAAGAGTTTCACTTCTTCATTGCCTATTTGGATTCCTTTTAATTCTTTCTCTTGCCTAATTGCTCTAGCCAAAACCTCCAGTACTATGTTGAATAAGAGTGGTGAGAATGGGCGCCCTTGTCTTGTTGCTGTTCTCAGAGGGATGGCTTTCAGTTTTTCCCCACTGAGTATGATGTTGGCTGTGGGTTTGTCACATATGGCCTTTATTATGTTGAAGTACTTTCCTTCTATACCCATTTTATTGAGAGTTTTTATCATAAATGGATTTTGGATCTTGTCGAATGCTTTCTCTCCATATATTGAGATGATCACATGGTTTTTAGTTCTCATTTGTTAATGTGGTGTATCACATTGATTGACTTGAAGATGTTGAACCATCCCTGCATCCTTGGTATAAATTCCACTTGATCATAGTGTATGATCTTTTTAATGTATTGCTGTATTCAGTTTGCCAATATTTTCTTGAGGATTTTTGCATCTAAGTTCTTCAGTGATATTGGTCTGTAGGTTTCCTTCTTCGTGTTATCCTTGCCTGGTTTTGGTATCAGGGTAATGTTGGCCTCATAGAATGTGTTAGGAAGTGTTCCATCTTCTTCAATTTTTCAAAATAGTTTGAGAAGAATTGGCACTAACTCTTCTTTGAATGTTTGGTAGAATTCTCCAGAGAACCGATCTGGTCCTGGACTTTTGTATTTGGAAGGTTTTTGATTACTGTTTCAATCTCTGTACTTGTGTACTTTTCTATTCAGATTCTCTATTTCTTCTTGATTCAGTTTTGGGAGGTTGTATGAGTCTAGGAACTCATTCATTTCTTCTAGGTTATCGAATTTGTGTGCAGATAGATTTTCATAGTATTCTCTTATAATCCTTTGAATTTGTGCAGTATCTGTTGTAATTTCTCCTCTTTCATTTCTAAGTTTATTTATTTGTGTCTTCTTTCTTTTTTTGTTGGTGAGTCTGGCTAAAGGCTTGTCAATTTTGTTTATCTTCTCAAAGAAACAGCTCTTAGTTTCATTAATCCTCTCTAATTATTTTTAGTCTCTATTTCATTTATTTCTGCTCTGATTTTTATTATTTCCTTCCTTCTACTGACTTTGGGTTTTGCCTGTTCTTCTTTTTCTAGCTCTGTTAGGTGCATTTTAAGTTTATTTATTTGAGATTTTTCTTGGTTGTTGAGGTGGGCCTGTATTGCTATGAAATTTCCCTCTTATGACCTCTTTTACTGTATCCCATAAGAGTTGGTATGTTGTATTTTCATTTTCATTTGTCTCCAGGTATTTTTTAATCTCACCCTTGATTTCTTGAATGATTCAATGTTTGTTCAATAGCATGTTATTTAGTCTCCACATATTTCTGAGTTTCCCAGCTTTGTTTTTGTGGTTGATTTCTATCTTCGTAGCATTGTGATCAGAAAAAATGATTGGAATGATTTCAATCTTCTTAAATTTATTATGGCTTGCCTTCTTACCCAACATATTGTCTATCTTTGAGAAAGTTCCATGGGCAATGGAGAAGAATGTATATTCTTGTGGTTTTGGTTGGAATGCTCTCTATATATCTATTAAATCCATCTGGTCAAGTATTTCATTTAAATCTACTATTTCCTTGTTGACATTTTGTCTGGATGATCTGTCCATTGAAGTGAATGGGGCCTCGAGGTCCCCTACTATTATTGTGTTGCTGTTAATTTCTCCCTTTAGGTCTGTTAATAATTGCTCTATGTACTTTGGTGTCCCTGTGTTAGGTGCATTTATATTAATAAGCATTATTTCCTCTTGGTAGAATGTCCCTTTTATCATTATATACTGCCCCTCTTTGTCTCCCATTTTTTTTTATTGAGTTAATGATAGGTTACAATCTTGGGAAATTTCAGTTGTACGTTAATGTTTGTCAGTCATGTTGTAGGTGCACCACTTCACCCTTTCTGCCCACCCCCCACCCCACCTTTCCCCTGGTATCCACTAAACTGTTCTTAGTCCATATTTTTAAATTCCTCATATGAGTGGAGTCATACACAGATTATCCTTCTCTAGTTGGCTTATTTCACTTAACATAATTCCCTCAAGGTCCATCTATGTTATTGCAAATGGAATGATTTTGTTCTGTTTTGCAGCTGAGTAGTATTCCATTGTATATATGTACCACATCTTCTTTATCCATTCGTCTGTTGATGGACACTTAGGTTGCTTCCATGTCTTGGCTATTATAAAGCTGAAATGAACATTAGGGTGCATAGGAATTTTGGGATTGCTGACTTCAAGCTTTTTGGATAAATACCCAGTAGTGGGATGGCTGGATCGTATGGTAGTTCTACTTGTAATTTTTTGAGGAATCTCCATACTGTTTTCCATAGTGGCTGCACCA
>NW_025797376.1:0-1444 GCF_021613505.1 Equus quagga | reverse complement strand
TTTTATTTCTGGGCTTTCAATTCTGTTCCATTGATCTGTGCACCTGTTTTTGTACCAGTACCATGCTGTTTTGATTACTGTAGCTTTGTAGTATGTTTTGAAGTCAGGGATTGTGATGCCTCCCGTTTTGTTCTTTTTGCTCAGGATTGCTTTAGAAATTCGGGGTCTTTTGTTGCCCCATATGAATTGTAGGATTCTTTGTTCTAATTCTGTAAAGAATGTCATTGGGATTCTGATTGGGATGGCGTTGAATCTGTAGATTGCTTTAGGTAGAATGGACATTTTGACTATGTTTATTCTTCCAATCCATGTACATGGAATGTCTTTCCATCTTTTTATGTACCATGATCCTCTTCTAATCGAGGAACATGTACTAGCAACTAAGGGGCATAAGGCCATTCACTAGGCACAGTGGAAATTACAGAAATGACGCTACTGTCTTCCTTCTCCAGGACCTCAAAGTTCATGGAATTCATTTCTCCATACCTAATTTGTATTATTGCTAAATTAAGGAAGCCCAGTTGGTTCTTGTATATTGACATGGATATGCAAGCTCCTAAGCAAATCATGCTGTCCACACTACAAATAAATGTTTCGGTATTTGCATTAGTTATCTATTGCTTTGTAACAAAGTGCCCCGAAACATAGTGGCTCAAAGCAATAAACGCTTATTATCTCACGGTTCTATGGGCCAGGAACTTGGGAGCAGCTTAGTTGCTGGGTGGTCCTAGCTCAGGGTCTTTCATGAGATTGTATTGAGCATGTTGGCCAGGGCTGCAGTCATCTGAAGGCTTGACTGGAGCTGGATGATCCACCTCTAACGTGCTTTCCCCACATAGCTATTAGCAGAAGGTCTCAGCTCCTTGGCATGTGGCCTCACCATAGGCTGCTTGAGGTTCCTCTCGACACGGCAATCGGTTTTGCTCAAGCAAGTCATCCAAGTGAGAGACCAACAAAGACAGAAGCCTTGACGTCTTTTATGACCTACTCTTAGAAGCGACACACTGGAACTTCTGTTTCTTTCTCTTCATTGGAGGCAAGTCACGAAGTCAGAACGGGGAATTCAGCTGTACTTTTTGAAGAGATAGTCAAAAATTCAGTGGACATATGTGAAACCATCACAGTATTTTCTTTTGGTTTGTATGGGTCATGATATTTTCAAAGGAACATAATATGGAAACATTTTATCTCCCTGTGTTAATTTCTTTGTCTTTCAGATCCTGTCCTACCCTTACTCCCTGCTAAGATGGCAGCAGAGATATGGGACCAGGCTTATTTGACTTCATTGTCCTGGTGGAAGGGGGGTCAAGCTGGCTTCCTCCTAGTCACTGGATCATGAATGGACAGCTTTACCCAGTTAGGGTTAATGTGGTTCCATTCCCTTACATCCTGGTGGTTCCACTGCAATGTCCATGGCTCATAATCCCACAGACACCACTTTCAG
>NW_025797375.1:0-2282 GCF_021613505.1 Equus quagga | reverse complement strand
TATGAGTGGAGTCATACAGAGATTGTCCTTCTCTATCTGGCTTATTTCACTTAACATAATTCCTTAAAGGTCCATCCATGTTGTTGCAAATGGGACGATTTTGTTCTGTTTTATGGCTGAGTATATTCCGTTGTATATATATATACCACATCTTCTTTATCCAGTCATCTGTTGATGGGCACTTAGGTTGCTTCCATGTCTTGGCTATTGTAAATAATGCTGCAATAAACATTGGGGTTCATAGGACTTTTGGAATTGCTGACTTCAAGCTCTTTGGATAGATACCCAGTAGTGGGATAGCTGGGTCGTATGGTAGTTCTATTTTTAATTTTTTGAGGAGTCTCCATACTGTTTTCCAAAGTGGCTGCACCAGTTTGCATTCCCACCAGCAGTGTATGAAGGTTCCTTTTTCTCTACAACCTCTCCAACAATTTTTACTATTAGTTTTAGTTGTTTTTGTCATTCTAATGGGTGTAAGGTGATATCTTAGTGTAGTTTTGATTTGCATTTCCCTGATGATCAGCGATGATGAACATCTTTTCATGTGCCTATTGGCCATCCGTATATCTTCTTTGGAGAAATGTCTGTTCATGTCTCCAGCCCATTTTTTGATCGGGTTGTTTGATTTTTTCTGGTTGAGTTGTGTGAGTTCTTTATATATTATGGATATTAAGCCTTTGTCAGATGTATGACTTGCAAATATTTTTTCCCAGTTAGTGGGTTGCTTTTTTGTTTCAATCCTGTTTTCATTTGCCTTGAAGAAGCTCTTTAGCCTGATGAAGTCCCATTTGTTTATTCTTTCTATTGTTTCCCTTCTCTGAGAAGACATGGTGTCCCAGAAGATCCTTTTAATACTGATGTCAAAGAGTGTACTGCCTACATTTTCTTCTAGAAGCCTTATGGTTTCAGGTCTCACCTTTAGGTCTTTGATCCATTTTGAGTTTATTTTGGTGAATGGTGAGAAAGAATGGTCAATTTTCATTGTTTTACATGTGGCTTTCCAGTTTTCCCAGCACCATTTGTTGAAAAGACTTTCTTTTCTCCATTGTATGCCCTCAGCTCCTTTGTCAAAGATAAGCTGTCCATAGATGTATGATTTTATTTCTGGGCTCTCAATTCTGTTCCATTGATCTGTGCACCTGTTTTTGTAACAGTACCATGCTGTTTTGATTACTGTAGCTTTGTAGTATGTTTTGAAGTCAGGGATTGTGATGCCTCTCGTTTTGTTCTTTTTTCTCAGGATTGCTTTAGCAATTCGGTGTCTTTTGTTGCCCCATGTGAATTTTAGGATTCTTTGTTCTAATTCTGTAAAGAATGTCATTGGGATTCTGATTGGGATAGCATTGAATCTGTAGATTGCTTTAGGTAGAATGGACATTTTGACTATGTTTATTCTTCCAATCCATGTACATGGAATGTCTTTCCATCTCTTTATGTACCATGATCCTCTTCTAATAGAGCAACATGTACTAGCAACTATGGGGCATAAGGCCTTTCACTAGGCACAGTGAAAAATACAGAAATGATGATAGTGTCTTCCTTCTCCAAGACCTCAAAGTTCATGGAATTCATTTCTCCATACCTAATTTGGATTATTGCTAAATTAAGGAAGCCCAGTTGGTTCTTGTATATTGACATGGATATACAAGCTCCTAAGCAAATCATGCTGTCCACACTACAAATAAATGTTTCGGTATTTGCATTAGTTATCTATTGCTGTGTAACAAAGTGCCCCAAAACATAGTGGCTGAAAGCAATAAATGCTTATTATCTCACGGTTCTATGGGCCAGGAACTTGGGAGCAGCTTAGTTGCTGGGTGGTCCTAGCTCAGGGTCTTTCACGAGATTGCATTGAGCATGTTGGCCAGGGCTGCAGTCATCTGAAAGCTTGACTGGAGCTGGACGATCCACCTCTAAGGTGATTTCCCCACATAGCTATTAGCAGAAAGTCTCAGCTTCTTGGCAGGTGGCCTCACCATAGGCTGCTTGAGGTTCCTCTTGACATGGCAATCGGTTTTTCTCAAGCAGCTCATCCAAGTGAGAGAGTGACAAAGACAAAAGCCCTGACGTCTTTTATGACCTACTCTTAGAAGCGACACACTGGAACTTCTGTTTCTTTCTCTTCATTGGAGGCAAGTCACGAAGTCTAGCCCACACTCAGAATAGGGAATTCCACTGTACTTTTTGAAGAGATTGTCAAAAATTCAGTGGACATATGTGAATCCATCACAGTATTTTCTTTTGGTTTGTATGGGTCATGATATTTTCAAAGGAACATAATA
>NW_025797374.1:0-2282 GCF_021613505.1 Equus quagga | reverse complement strand
TATTATGTTCCTTTGAAAATATCATGACCCATACAAACCAAAAGAAAATACTGTGATGGATTCACATATGTCCACTGAATTTTTGACAATCTCTTCAAAAAGTACAGTGGAATTCCCTATTCTGAGTGTGGGCTAGACTTCGTGACTTGCCTCCAATGAAGAGAAAGAAACAGAAGTTCCAGTGTGTCGCTTCTAAGAGTAGGTCATAAAAGACGTCAGGGCTTTTGTCTTTGTCACTCTCTCACTTGGATGAGCTGCTTGAGAAAAACCGATTGCCATGTCAAGAGGAACCTCAAGCAGCCTATGGTGAGGCCACCTGCCAAGAAGCTGAGACTTTCTGCTAATAGCTATGTGGGGAAATCACCTTAGAGGTGGATCGTCCAGCTCCAGTCAAGCTTTCAGATGACTGCAGCCCTGGCCAACATGCTCAATGCAATCTCGTGAAAGACCCTGAGCTAGGACCACCCAGCAACTAAGCTGCTCCCAAGTTCCTGGCCCATAGAACCGTGAGATAATAAGCATTTATTGCTTTCAGCCACTATGTTTTGGGGCACTTTGTTACACAGCAATAGATAACTAATGCAAATACCGAAACATTTATTTGTAGTGTGGACAGCATGATTTGCTTAGGAGCTTGTATATCCATGTCAATATACAAGAACCAACTGGGCTTCCTTAATTTAGCAATAATCCAAATTAGGTATGGAGAAATGAATTCCATGAACTTTGAGGTCTTGGAGAAGGAAGACACTATCATCATTTCTGTATTTTTCACTGTGCCTAGTGAAAGGCCTTATGCCCCATAGTTGCTAGTACATGTTGCTCTATTAGAAGAGGATCATGGTACATAAAGAGATGGAAAGACATTCCATGTACATGGATTGGAAGAATAAACATAGTCAAAATGTCCATTCTACCTAAAGCAATCTACAGATTCAATGCTATCCCAATCAGAATCCCAATGACATTCTTTACAGAATTAGAACAAAGAATCCTAAAATTCACATGGGGCAACAAAAGACACCGAATTGCTAAAGCAATCCTGAGAAAAAAGAACAAAACGAGAGGCATCACAATCCCTGACTTCAAAACATACTACAAAGCTACAGTAATCAAAACAGCATGGTACTGTTACAAAAACAGGTGCACAGATCAATGGAACAGAATTGAGAGCCCAGAAATAAAATCATACATCTATGGACAGCTTATCTTTGACAAAGGAGCTGAGGGCATACAATGGAGAAAAGAAAGTCTTTTCAACAAATGGTGCTGGGAAAACTGGAAAGCCACATGTAAAACAATGAAAATTGACCATTCTTTCTCACCATTCACCAAAATAAACTCAAAATGGATCAAAGACCTAAAGGTGAGACCTGAAACCATAAGGCTTCTAGAAGAAAATGTAGGCAGTACACTCTTTGACATCAGTATTAAAAGGATCTTCTGGGACACCATGTCTTCTCAGAGAAGGGAAACAATAGAAAGAATAAACAAATGGGACTTCATCAGGCTAAAGAGCTTCTTCAAGGCAAATGAAAACAGGATTGAAACAAAAAAGCAACCCACTAACTGGGAAAAAATATTTGCAAGTCATACATCTGACAAAGGCTTAATATCCATAATATATAAAGAACTCACACAACTCAACCAGAAAAAATCAAACAACCCGATCAAAAAATGGGCTGGAGACATGAACAGACATTTCTCCAAAGAAGATATACGGATGGCCAATAGGCACATGAAAAGATGTTCATCATCGCTGATCATCAGGGAAATGCAAATCAAAACTACACTAAGATATCACCTTACACCCATTAGAATGACAAAAACAACTAAAACTAATAGTAAAAATTGTTGGAGAGGTTGTAGAGAAAAAGGAACCTTCATACACTGCTGGTGGGAATGCAAACTGGTGCAGCCACTTTGGAAAACAGTATGGAGACTCCTCAAAAAATTAAAAATAGAACTACCATACGACCCAGCTATCCCACTACTGGGTATCTATCCAAAGAGCTTGAAGTCAGCAATTCCAAAAGTCCTATGAACCCCAATGTTTATTGCAGCATTATTTACAATAGCCAAGACATGGAAGCAACCTAAGTGCCCATCAACAGATGACTGGATAAAGAAGATGTGGTATATATATATACAACGGAATATACTCAGCCATAAAACAGAACAAAATCGTCCCATTTGCAACAACATGGATGGACCTTTAAGGAATTATGTTAAGTGAAATAAGCCAGATAGAGAAGGACAATCTCTGTATGACTCCACTCATA
>NW_025797373.1:0-1422 GCF_021613505.1 Equus quagga | reverse complement strand
GCAGGCAAGCTCTAAATGGCTAAAAGTATGCTTATTTGGGCTACATTATATATTTTATCAATATATAACTTCCTTCTTTTCTCTTGTAACAGTTTTACACTAATGTCTGTTTTGTCTGATATTAATATAGCCACCCCAGCTCTCTTTTGGTTACAATTTGTGTGGAATATATTTTTCATCCTTTCAATTTCAATCGATGTGTGCACTTAGATCTGAAGTGCTTCTCTTATAGACAGCATACTGTAAGATCATGTTGTTGCTGTTTTTAACCCATTCCAACAATCTTTGCCGTTTGATTGGGGAGTTTAATCCATTTGTATTTAAAGTATTCACTGATAGGAAAGGACTTACTTTTGCCATTTTGTTAGTCGTTTTCTGTATGTCCTGCAGCTTTTTTGTCCTTTGTTGCCACTATTGCTGCCTGTCTTTGTGTTTAATTGGTTTTTCATTTTGACATGTTTTGATTCCCTTGACATTTCCTTTTGTGTACATTCCACAGATATTTACTGTCTGGTTGTTATAGAAATTATATAACATCCTAAAGTTAAAACAATCTATTTTTAATTCTCCCAACTTAACTTCAGTTGCAAAAAAAACCTCTACTGCTTTGCACCTTGTCCTTCCTCCACTTGTTATTGATATCACAAATTTTATCTTTATATATTGTGAACCCATTAGCATAGATTTGTACTTATTTTATGCATTTGTCTTCCAAATCTTGTAGAAACTAAAAAGTGGATTTACAACCCAAATTACAAAATTACTGTTTTTTTTCACCTCTTACCAGGCTTTATCTTTTTATCTTTATAAGGTTATAAGTTATTATCTAGGGTTCTTTGATTTCAGTCTGAAGGACTCCTTTTAGCATTTCTTGTAGAGCAGGTCTAGTGTTAATATTAATGACTCCCTCAGCTTTTGGTTATTTGGGAATATCTTCATTTCTCCCACACCTTTGAAGGACAGCTTTACTGGATATAAAATTCTCAGTTGACAGGTTTTTTTTTTTCCTTTCAGTACTTTGAATATATCATCACACTGACTCCTTGCCACTAAGTTTTCTGCTGAGAAATCCACTGACATTATTATTGAGAACACATTGTACATGATGGATTTGTTATCTCTTGCTGCTTATAGGAATCTCTCTTTGCCTTTGGTTTTCAACACTTTCATTATAATGTGTCTCAGTGTGAATATCATTGGGTGTATCCTCCTTGGAGAACAATGAGCCTTTTGGTATGTAGGGTCACATCTTTCCTCAAATTTGGGAAGCTTTCAGCCACCACCCAGTAGGGAAAGAGGGCAAGGCAACTCTTGGGGGAGAAGGAATTAGGAAAGGGGGCTTACTTGTTTAGGTGATATGGCTCAGCAGCTAGAGGAGGAGTCTCTGGGTCAGAGGGCTCTGAAGGCAAGCAGTGGTGTTTT
>NW_025797372.1:0-1422 GCF_021613505.1 Equus quagga | reverse complement strand
AAAACACCACTGCTTGCCTTCAGAGCCCTCTGACCCAGAGACTCCTCCTCTAGCTGCTGAGCCATATCACCTAAACAAGTAAGCCCCCTTTCCTAATTCCTTCTCCCCCAAGAGTTGCCTTGCCCTCTTTCCCTACTGGGTGGTGGCTGAAAGCTTCCCAAATTTGAGGAAAGATGTGACCCTACATACCAAAAGGCTCATTGTTCTCCAAGGAGGATACACCCAATGATATTCACACTGAGACACATTATAATGAAAGTGTTGAAAACCAAAGGCAAAGAGAGATTCCTATAAGCAGCAAGAGATAACAAATCCATCATGTACAATGTGTTCTCAATAATAATGTCAGTGGATTTCTCAGCAGAAAACTTAGTGGCAAGGAGTCAGTGTGATGATATATTCAAAGTACTGAAAGGAAAAAAAAAAACCTGTCAACTGAGAATTTTATATCCAGTAAAGCTGTCCTTCAAAGGTGTGGGAGAAATGAAGATATTCCCAAATAACCAAAAGCTGAGGGAGTCATTAATATTAACACTAGACCTGCTCTACAAGAAATGCTAAAAGGAGTCCTTCAGACTGAAATCAAAGAACCCTAGATAATAACTTATAACCTTATAAAGATAAAAAGATAAAGCCTGGTAAGAGGTGAAAAAAAACAGTAATTTTGTAATTTGGGTTGTAAATCCACTTTTTAGTTTCTACAAGATTTGGAAGACAAATGCATAAAATAAGTACAAATCTATGCTAATGGGTTCACAATATATAAAGATAAAATTTGTGATATCAATAACAAGTGGAGGAAGGACAAGGTGCAAAGCAGTAGAGGTTTTTTTTGCAACTGAAGTTAAGTTGGGAGAATTAAAAATAGATTGTTTTAACTTTAGGATGTTATATAATTTCTATAACAACCAGACAGTAAATATCTGTGGAATGTACACAAAAGGAAATGTCAAGGGAATCAAAACATGTCAAAATGAAAAACCAATTAAACACAAAGACAGGCAGCAATAGTGGCAACAAAGGACAAAAAAGCTGCAGGACATACAGAAAACGACTAACAAAATGGCAAAAGTAAGTCCTTTCCTATCAGTGAATACTTTAAATACAAATGGATTAAACTCCCCAATCAAACGGCAAAGATTGTTGGAATGGGTTAAAAACAGCAACAACATGATCTTACAGTATGCTGTCTATAAGAGAAGCACTTCAGATCTAAGTGCACACATCGATTGAAATTGAAAGGATGAAAAATATATTCCACACAAATTGTAACCAAAAGAGAGCTGGGGTGGCTATATTAATATCAGACAAAACAGACATTAGTGTAAAACTGTTACAAGAGAAAAGAAGGAAGTTATATATTGATAAAATATATAATGTAGCCCAAATAAGCATACTTTTAGCCATTTAGAGCTTGCCTGC
>NW_025797371.1:0-3157 GCF_021613505.1 Equus quagga | reverse complement strand
TTCCTGTGTGTCTGGCATGAGTTTCTGGTATGTCTGGAAGGTGGTTCTGACGTGTCCAGTGCATGCTTCTGGGGTGTCCGACAGTTGGTTCCCGCATGTCCAGAGGGTGATTCCAGTGTGTCCAGGACCTGATTCCGTCATGTCGGGTTGGTGGTTTCTGCATGTCTGTGTGGTGGTTCTGGCGTTGGGGCACGTTTTCCCAGCCTCTCCAGCAGTTGGTTGTGGTGTATCCAGGACCTGGTTCCGGCATATCCAGCAGGTGATTTCGGAATGTCCGGCCAGTTGTTCCGGCATGTCTGGCAGGTGGTTCCAGCATGTCAGGCAGGTGGTTCAAGGGTTTCCAGTGGATGGTCCCATTATGTTCAGTGGGTAGTTCCAGTGTGTCTGGCAGGTTGTTCCAGCATGTCTGTCAGCTGGTCCAGTTGCATTCGGCAAATGGTCCAGGCATGGCCATCCTGTGGTCCAGGCATTTCTGAAATGTGGTTCTGACGTGTCTGAAAGGTGGTTTGGGCATGTCCGACATCTTATTCAGACCTCTCCAGGAGGTGCTTTGGGGGTGTCTGCCAGGTGATCCAGGTGTGTCTGGGGAGAGGTTCCTGCATGTCCGGCGTGTCCTTCTGAAATGTCTGGACCAGACCCACATGCAGGAACCAGGAAGGTGGTTCCTGCATGTCTGATGGGTGGTTCCAGTGTGCCAGTCAGTTGTTTCCGCCGTGTCTGGAAGGTGTTTCCCTCGTGTCCAGTAGGTAATTCCAGCAGTTCCTGCATGTGGACCCAGCGTGTCTGACAGGTGCTTCCAGCATGTCTGGTACCTGATTCTGGAGTCTCTGGGGGTCGTTCCAGAGATTCTGGGTGTTGGTTCTGACGTGTCTGGCAGTTGGTTCCAGCGTGTCAGGCAGGTGGTTGAGGCTTTTCTGGTGGATGGTTCTGGTATGTCCAGTGGGTTTTTCCAGCATGTCTGGCAGGTTGTCCAGGTGTGTCTGTCAGCTGGTCCAGATGCATCCTGCACATGGTCCAGGCATGGCCGTCCCATGGTCCAGGCATTTATGACCGTGGTTCTGACGTGTCCGAAAGGTGGTTTGGATGTGTCCAGCATCTGATTCAGTCCTCTCCGGGAGGTGATTTGGAGGTGTCCAGCAGGTGGTCCTGGTGTTTCCAGCAAGTGGTTCCTGGGTGTCCAGCATGTCTTTCCAGTATATCTGGCCTGTGGTTCTGGCGTGTCCAGAAGGCAGCTCTAGCATGTCTGACTCCTGGCTCCAGCCTGTTTGGCAGGTGGTTGTGGCATGTCCACCAGATGGTTCTGGTGAGTCCTGAAGGTGGTTACGGCATGTCTGGAAGGGGGGTCAGTAGTGTCGAGCAGGTGGTTGAGGCTTGTCCAGCAGGTGGTTCAGTCATGTCTGGCACCTGGTTTTGGCATGTGTGACACCTGTTTCTGGCATATCTGGAAGGTGGTTCCAGCGTGTCCAGCAGGTGGTTCACACAGGTCTGGCAGGTGCTTCTGGCATGTCGGGCACCTGTTTCTAGCGTGCCAGGCATGTGGTTCTGAAATGTCTATAAACGCTTCAGGCTGGTCCAGTCGGTGGTTCAGGCTTGTCCTGCAGCTGCTTCAGGCTTGTTCAGCACCTGGTTACGACCTGTGCTGGACCTGTCTCTGGAGTATCTGGCAGATTGTTCCAGCGTGTCCAGGAGGTCATTCCAGAATGTCTGGCACATGATTTCAGCATATACAACAGGTTATTTGGACATGTCCGGCAGGTGTTTCTGCCCTGTTAGGGACGTGGTTCCAGCATATTCAGCAGGTGGTATCTGGGACCTTCTTCTGGCATATCCAACAGGTGGTTCTGGAATGTCTGGCAAGTGGTCCCTATGTGTCTATCATGTGGTTCTGGTACGTTCGGAAGGTGGTTCCAGCGTGTCTGGTGGGTGCTTCCGGCATGTCCAGCAGTTGCTTCTGGCATGTCCAGCTGGTGGTTCTGGCATGTCTGAGTGGTGGTTCCATTGTGTCCAGCGGGTGGCTCCAGCATGTCTGGCAAGTTGTTCCGGTGTATAAGGGGCCTGGTTCCAGTGTATCCAGGAGGTTATTTCGGCATGTCCAGCAGGTGGCTCTGGCGAGTCAAGCAGGTGGTTGTGGCATATTCTGCAGGTGTTTCCGTCATGTCCAGCACCTTGTTTCAGTGTGTGCAACACCTGTTTCTGGTGTTTCCAGCAGGTGGTTCTGGCGTGTCCGGCAGGTGGTTCATACAAGTCTAGCAGGTAGTTCAGGTGTGTACAGCAGGTAGTTTTGGCATGTCAGGCTCCTGGTTCTGGCGTGCCCGGCATGTGGTTCTGGAATGTCCATAAAGTGGTTCAGGCTGGTCCAGCAGGTGGTTCAGGATAGTCTGGCAGCTGCTTCAGGCTTGTCTGGGTCCTGGTTCTGGACTGTGCTAAACCTGTTTCTGGTGTATCTGGCAGATGGTTCTGGTGTGTCCAAGAGGTGGTTCTGGTGTGTCCGTCAGATGATTTTGGTGTATCCAGCAGGTGATTTGGACTTGTCCAGCAGGTGTTTCCACCATGTCCAGCAACTGGTTCTGGTATATTCGGCAGGTGGTTTCAGTGTATCTGGCACCTGGTTCCGGCATATGCAACAGGTGGTTCTGGTGTGTTGGTGGGTGCTTCTGGCATGTCTAGCAGTTGGTTCTGGCGTGACTTGGAGGTGTTTCTGGCGTGTCTGGTGGTTCCAGTGTGTCCAGCGGGTGGTTCTGGAATGTCTGGTGTGATGTTCCAGCATACAAGGGGTCTGGTTCCAGCATATCCGGCAGGTGATTTTGGCATGTCTGGCAGGTGGTTCTGGCCAATGAAGCAGCTGTTTCCTGTGTGTCTGGTAGGTGGTTCAGGAATGTCCAGCAGGTGGCTCAGGCCTGTCTGGAAGGTCGTTCCAGCATGACTGGCACGTGGTTCTGGCATATCTCACAGGTGGTTCCAGTGTGCCCGGCATGTGGCTCCGTAGTGTCTGTCAAGTGATTAAGGCATATCCAGCAGGTGGTTCAGTCTTGTCTGGCTGGTGGGTCCGGAATGTCCGGCCAGTGGTACCAGTGTGTCATTTAGGTGTTTCCAGCGAGTCAAGCAGGGGGTTCCTGTGTGTCTGGCATGAGTTTCTGGTATGTCTGGAAGGTGGTTC
>NW_025797370.1:0-3157 GCF_021613505.1 Equus quagga | reverse complement strand
GAACCACCTTCCAGACATACCAGAAACTCATGCCAGACACACAGGAACCCCCTGCTTGACTCGCTGGAAACACCTAAATGACACACTGGTACCACTGGCCGGACATTCCGGACCCACCAGCCAGACAAGACTGAACCACCTGCTGGATATGCCTTAATCACTTGACAGACACTACGGAGCCACATGCCGGGCACACTGGAACCACCTGTGAGATATGCCAGAACCACGTGCCAGTCATGCTGGAACGACCTTCCAGACAGGCCTGAGCCACCTGCTGGACATTCCTGAACCACCTACCAGACACACAGGAAACAGCTGCTTCATTGGCCAGAACCACCTGCCAGACATGCCAAAATCACCTGCCGGATATGCTGGAACCAGACCCCTTGTATGCTGGAACATCACACCAGACATTCCAGAACCACCCGCTGGACACACTGGAACCACCAGACACGCCAGAAACACCTCCAAGTCACGCCAGAACCAACTGCTAGACATGCCAGAAGCACCCACCAACACACCAGAACCACCTGTTGCATATGCCGGAACCAGGTGCCAGATACACTGAAACCACCTGCCGAATATACCAGAACCAGTTGCTGGACATGGTGGAAACACCTGCTGGACAAGTCCAAATCACCTGCTGGATACACCAAAATCATCTGACGGACACACCAGAACCACCTCTTGGACACACCAGAACCATCTGCCAGATACACCAGAAACAGGTTTAGCACAGTCCAGAACCAGGACCCAGACAAGCCTGAAGCAGCTGCCAGACTATCCTGAACCACCTGCTGGACCAGCCTGAACCACTTTATGGACATTCCAGAACCACATGCCGGGCACGCCAGAACCAGGAGCCTGACATGCCAAAACTACCTGCTGTACACACCTGAACTACCTGCTAGACTTGTATGAACCACCTGCCGGACACGCCAGAACCACCTGCTGGAAACACCAGAAACAGGTGTTGCACACACTGAAACAAGGTGCTGGACATGACGGAAACACCTGCAGAATATGCCACAACCACCTGCTTGACTCGCCAGAGCCACCTGCTGGACATGCCGAAATAACCTCCTGGATACACTGGAACCAGGCCCCTTATACACCGGAACAACTTGCCAGACATGCTGGAGCCACCCGCTGGACACAATGGAACCACCACTCAGACATGCCAGAACCACCAGCTGGACATGCCAGAAGCAACTGCTGGACATGCCGGAAGCACCCACCAGACACGCTGGAACCACCTTCCGAACGTACCAGAACCACATGATAGACACATAGGGACCACTTGCCAGACATTCCAGAACCACCTGTTGGATATGCCAGAAGAAGGTCCCAGATACCACCTGCTGAATATGCTGGAACCACGTCCCTAACAGGGCAGAAACACCTGCCGGACATGTCCAAATAACCTGTTGTATATGCTGAAATCATGTGCCAGACATTCTGGAATGACCTCCTGGACACGCTGGAACAATCTGCCAGATACTCCAGAGACAGGTCCAGCACAGGTCGTAACCAGGTGCTGAACAAGCCTGAAGCAGCTGCAGGACAAGCCTGAACCACCGACTGGACCAGCCTGAAGCGTTTATAGACATTTCAGAACCACATGCCTGGCACGCTAGAAACAGGTGCCCGACATGCCAGAAGCACCTGCCAGACCTGTGTGAACCACCTGCTGGACACGCTGGAACCACCTTCCAGATATGCCAGAAACAGGTGTCACACATGCCAAAACCAGGTGCCAGACATGACTGAACCACCTGCTGGACAAGCCTCAACCACCTGCTCGACACTACTGACCCCCCTTCCAGACATGCCGTAACCACCTTCAGGACTCACCAGAACCATCTGGTGGACATGCCACAACCACCTGCCAAACAGGCTGGAGCCAGGAGTCAGACATGCTAGAGCTGCCTTCTGGACACGCCAGAACCACAGGCCAGATATACTGGAAAGACATGCTGGACACCCAGGAACCACTTGCTGGAAACACCAGGACCACCTGCTGGACACCTCCAAATCACCTCCCGGAGAGGACTGAATCAGATGCTGGACACATCCAAACCACCTTTCGGACACGTCAGAACCACGGTCATAAATGCCTGGACCATGGGACGGCCATGCCTGGACCATGTGCAGGATGCATCTGGACCAGCTGACAGACACACCTGGACAACCTGCCAGACATGCTGGAAAAACCCACTGGACATACCAGAACCATCCACCAGAAAAGCCTCAACCACCTGCCTGACACGCTGGAACCAACTGCCAGACACGTCAGAACCAACACCCAGAATCTCTGGAACGACCCCCAGAGACTCCAGAATCAGGTACCAGACATGCTGGAAGCACCTGTCAGACACGCTGGGTCCACATGCAGGAACTGCTGGAATTACCTACTGGACACGAGGGAAACACCTTCCAGACACGGCGGAAACAACTGACTGGCACACTGGAACCACCCATCAGACATGCAGGAACCACCTTCCTGGTTCCTGCATGTGGGTCTGGTCCAGACATTTCAGAAGGACACGCCGGACATGCAGGAACCTCTCCCCAGACACACCTGGATCACCTGGCAGACACCCCCAAAGCACCTCCTGGAGAGGTCTGAATAAGATGTCGGACATGCCCAAACCACCTTTCAGACACGTCAGAACCACATTTCAGAAATGCCTGGACCACAGGATGGCCATGCCTGGACCATTTGCCGAATGCAACTGGACCAGCTGACAGACATGCTGGAACAACCTGCCAGACACACTGGAACTACCCACTGAACATAATGGGACCATCCACTGGAAACCCTTGAACCACCTGCCTGACATGCTGGAACCACCTGCCAGACATGCCGGAACAACTGGCCGGACATTCCGAAATCACCTGCTGGATATGCCGGAACCAGGTCCTGGATACACCACAACCAACTGCTGGAGAGGCTGGGAAAACGTGCCCCAACGCCAGAACCACCACACAGACATGCAGAAACCACCAACCCGACATGACGGAATCAGGTCCTGGACACACTGGAATCACCCTCTGGACATGCGGGAACCAACTGTCGGACACCCCAGAAGCATGCACTGGACACGTCAGAACCACCTTCCAGACATACCAGAAACTCATGCCAGACACACAGGAA
>NW_025797369.1:0-3157 GCF_021613505.1 Equus quagga | reverse complement strand
TTCCTGTGTGTCTGGCATGAGTTTCTGGTATGTCTGGAAGGTGGTTCTGACGTGTCCAGTGCATGCTTCTGGGGTGTCCGACAGTTGGTTCCCGCATGTCCAGAGGGTGATTCCAGTGTGTCCAGGACCTGATTCCGTCATGTCGGGTTGGTGGTTTCTGCATGTCTGTGTGGTGGTTCTGGCGTTGGGGCACGTTTTCCCAGCCTCTCCAGCAGTTGGTTGTGGTGTATCCAGGACCTGGTTCCGGCATATCCAGCAGGTGATTTCGGAATGTCCGGCCAGTTGTTCCGGCATGTCTGGCAGGTGGTTCCAGCATGTCAGGCAGGTGGTTCAAGGGTTTCCAGTGGATGGTCCCATTATGTTCAGTGGGTAGTTCCAGTGTGTCTGGCAGGTTGTTCCAGCATGTCTGTCAGCTGGTCCAGTTGCATTCGGCAAATGGTCCAGGCATGGCCATCCTGTGGTCCAGGCATTTCTGAAATGTGGTTCTGACGTGTCTGAAAGGTGGTTTGGGCATGTCCGACATCTTATTCAGACCTCTCCAGGAGGTGCTTTGGGGGTGTCTGCCAGGTGATCCAGGTGTGTCTGGGGAGAGGTTCCTGCATGTCCGGCGTGTCCTTCTGAAATGTCTGGACCAGACCCACATGCAGGAACCAGGAAGGTGGTTCCTGCATGTCTGATGGGTGGTTCCAGTGTGCCAGTCAGTTGTTTCCGCCGTGTCTGGAAGGTGTTTCCCTCGTGTCCAGTAGGTAATTCCAGCAGTTCCTGCATGTGGACCCAGCGTGTCTGACAGGTGCTTCCAGCATGTCTGGTACCTGATTCTGGAGTCTCTGGGGGTCGTTCCAGAGATTCTGGGTGTTGGTTCTGACGTGTCTGGCAGTTGGTTCCAGCGTGTCAGGCAGGTGGTTGAGGCTTTTCTGGTGGATGGTTCTGGTATGTCCAGTGGGTTTTTCCAGCATGTCTGGCAGGTTGTCCAGGTGTGTCTGTCAGCTGGTCCAGATGCATCCTGCACATGGTCCAGGCATGGCCGTCCCATGGTCCAGGCATTTATGACCGTGGTTCTGACGTGTCCGAAAGGTGGTTTGGATGTGTCCAGCATCTGATTCAGTCCTCTCCGGGAGGTGATTTGGAGGTGTCCAGCAGGTGGTCCTGGTGTTTCCAGCAAGTGGTTCCTGGGTGTCCAGCATGTCTTTCCAGTATATCTGGCCTGTGGTTCTGGCGTGTCCAGAAGGCAGCTCTAGCATGTCTGACTCCTGGCTCCAGCCTGTTTGGCAGGTGGTTGTGGCATGTCCACCAGATGGTTCTGGTGAGTCCTGAAGGTGGTTACGGCATGTCTGGAAGGGGGGTCAGTAGTGTCGAGCAGGTGGTTGAGGCTTGTCCAGCAGGTGGTTCAGTCATGTCTGGCACCTGGTTTTGGCATGTGTGACACCTGTTTCTGGCATATCTGGAAGGTGGTTCCAGCGTGTCCAGCAGGTGGTTCACACAGGTCTGGCAGGTGCTTCTGGCATGTCGGGCACCTGTTTCTAGCGTGCCAGGCATGTGGTTCTGAAATGTCTATAAACGCTTCAGGCTGGTCCAGTCGGTGGTTCAGGCTTGTCCTGCAGCTGCTTCAGGCTTGTTCAGCACCTGGTTACGACCTGTGCTGGACCTGTCTCTGGAGTATCTGGCAGATTGTTCCAGCGTGTCCAGGAGGTCATTCCAGAATGTCTGGCACATGATTTCAGCATATACAACAGGTTATTTGGACATGTCCGGCAGGTGTTTCTGCCCTGTTAGGGACGTGGTTCCAGCATATTCAGCAGGTGGTATCTGGGACCTTCTTCTGGCATATCCAACAGGTGGTTCTGGAATGTCTGGCAAGTGGTCCCTATGTGTCTATCATGTGGTTCTGGTACGTTCGGAAGGTGGTTCCAGCGTGTCTGGTGGGTGCTTCCGGCATGTCCAGCAGTTGCTTCTGGCATGTCCAGCTGGTGGTTCTGGCATGTCTGAGTGGTGGTTCCATTGTGTCCAGCGGGTGGCTCCAGCATGTCTGGCAAGTTGTTCCGGTGTATAAGGGGCCTGGTTCCAGTGTATCCAGGAGGTTATTTCGGCATGTCCAGCAGGTGGCTCTGGCGAGTCAAGCAGGTGGTTGTGGCATATTCTGCAGGTGTTTCCGTCATGTCCAGCACCTTGTTTCAGTGTGTGCAACACCTGTTTCTGGTGTTTCCAGCAGGTGGTTCTGGCGTGTCCGGCAGGTGGTTCATACAAGTCTAGCAGGTAGTTCAGGTGTGTACAGCAGGTAGTTTTGGCATGTCAGGCTCCTGGTTCTGGCGTGCCCGGCATGTGGTTCTGGAATGTCCATAAAGTGGTTCAGGCTGGTCCAGCAGGTGGTTCAGGATAGTCTGGCAGCTGCTTCAGGCTTGTCTGGGTCCTGGTTCTGGACTGTGCTAAACCTGTTTCTGGTGTATCTGGCAGATGGTTCTGGTGTGTCCAAGAGGTGGTTCTGGTGTGTCCGTCAGATGATTTTGGTGTATCCAGCAGGTGATTTGGACTTGTCCAGCAGGTGTTTCCACCATGTCCAGCAACTGGTTCTGGTATATTCGGCAGGTGGTTTCAGTGTATCTGGCACCTGGTTCCGGCATATGCAACAGGTGGTTCTGGTGTGTTGGTGGGTGCTTCTGGCATGTCTAGCAGTTGGTTCTGGCGTGACTTGGAGGTGTTTCTGGCGTGTCTGGTGGTTCCAGTGTGTCCAGCGGGTGGTTCTGGAATGTCTGGTGTGATGTTCCAGCATACAAGGGGTCTGGTTCCAGCATATCCGGCAGGTGATTTTGGCATGTCTGGCAGGTGGTTCTGGCCAATGAAGCAGCTGTTTCCTGTGTGTCTGGTAGGTGGTTCAGGAATGTCCAGCAGGTGGCTCAGGCCTGTCTGGAAGGTCGTTCCAGCATGACTGGCACGTGGTTCTGGCATATCTCACAGGTGGTTCCAGTGTGCCCGGCATGTGGCTCCGTAGTGTCTGTCAAGTGATTAAGGCATATCCAGCAGGTGGTTCAGTCTTGTCTGGCTGGTGGGTCCGGAATGTCCGGCCAGTGGTACCAGTGTGTCATTTAGGTGTTTCCAGCGAGTCAAGCAGGGGGTTCCTGTGTGTCTGGCATGAGTTTCTGGTATGTCTGGAAGGTGGTTC
>NW_025797368.1:0-3157 GCF_021613505.1 Equus quagga | reverse complement strand
GAACCACCTTCCAGACATACCAGAAACTCATGCCAGACACACAGGAACCCCCTGCTTGACTCGCTGGAAACACCTAAATGACACACTGGTACCACTGGCCGGACATTCCGGACCCACCAGCCAGACAAGACTGAACCACCTGCTGGATATGCCTTAATCACTTGACAGACACTACGGAGCCACATGCCGGGCACACTGGAACCACCTGTGAGATATGCCAGAACCACGTGCCAGTCATGCTGGAACGACCTTCCAGACAGGCCTGAGCCACCTGCTGGACATTCCTGAACCACCTACCAGACACACAGGAAACAGCTGCTTCATTGGCCAGAACCACCTGCCAGACATGCCAAAATCACCTGCCGGATATGCTGGAACCAGACCCCTTGTATGCTGGAACATCACACCAGACATTCCAGAACCACCCGCTGGACACACTGGAACCACCAGACACGCCAGAAACACCTCCAAGTCACGCCAGAACCAACTGCTAGACATGCCAGAAGCACCCACCAACACACCAGAACCACCTGTTGCATATGCCGGAACCAGGTGCCAGATACACTGAAACCACCTGCCGAATATACCAGAACCAGTTGCTGGACATGGTGGAAACACCTGCTGGACAAGTCCAAATCACCTGCTGGATACACCAAAATCATCTGACGGACACACCAGAACCACCTCTTGGACACACCAGAACCATCTGCCAGATACACCAGAAACAGGTTTAGCACAGTCCAGAACCAGGACCCAGACAAGCCTGAAGCAGCTGCCAGACTATCCTGAACCACCTGCTGGACCAGCCTGAACCACTTTATGGACATTCCAGAACCACATGCCGGGCACGCCAGAACCAGGAGCCTGACATGCCAAAACTACCTGCTGTACACACCTGAACTACCTGCTAGACTTGTATGAACCACCTGCCGGACACGCCAGAACCACCTGCTGGAAACACCAGAAACAGGTGTTGCACACACTGAAACAAGGTGCTGGACATGACGGAAACACCTGCAGAATATGCCACAACCACCTGCTTGACTCGCCAGAGCCACCTGCTGGACATGCCGAAATAACCTCCTGGATACACTGGAACCAGGCCCCTTATACACCGGAACAACTTGCCAGACATGCTGGAGCCACCCGCTGGACACAATGGAACCACCACTCAGACATGCCAGAACCACCAGCTGGACATGCCAGAAGCAACTGCTGGACATGCCGGAAGCACCCACCAGACACGCTGGAACCACCTTCCGAACGTACCAGAACCACATGATAGACACATAGGGACCACTTGCCAGACATTCCAGAACCACCTGTTGGATATGCCAGAAGAAGGTCCCAGATACCACCTGCTGAATATGCTGGAACCACGTCCCTAACAGGGCAGAAACACCTGCCGGACATGTCCAAATAACCTGTTGTATATGCTGAAATCATGTGCCAGACATTCTGGAATGACCTCCTGGACACGCTGGAACAATCTGCCAGATACTCCAGAGACAGGTCCAGCACAGGTCGTAACCAGGTGCTGAACAAGCCTGAAGCAGCTGCAGGACAAGCCTGAACCACCGACTGGACCAGCCTGAAGCGTTTATAGACATTTCAGAACCACATGCCTGGCACGCTAGAAACAGGTGCCCGACATGCCAGAAGCACCTGCCAGACCTGTGTGAACCACCTGCTGGACACGCTGGAACCACCTTCCAGATATGCCAGAAACAGGTGTCACACATGCCAAAACCAGGTGCCAGACATGACTGAACCACCTGCTGGACAAGCCTCAACCACCTGCTCGACACTACTGACCCCCCTTCCAGACATGCCGTAACCACCTTCAGGACTCACCAGAACCATCTGGTGGACATGCCACAACCACCTGCCAAACAGGCTGGAGCCAGGAGTCAGACATGCTAGAGCTGCCTTCTGGACACGCCAGAACCACAGGCCAGATATACTGGAAAGACATGCTGGACACCCAGGAACCACTTGCTGGAAACACCAGGACCACCTGCTGGACACCTCCAAATCACCTCCCGGAGAGGACTGAATCAGATGCTGGACACATCCAAACCACCTTTCGGACACGTCAGAACCACGGTCATAAATGCCTGGACCATGGGACGGCCATGCCTGGACCATGTGCAGGATGCATCTGGACCAGCTGACAGACACACCTGGACAACCTGCCAGACATGCTGGAAAAACCCACTGGACATACCAGAACCATCCACCAGAAAAGCCTCAACCACCTGCCTGACACGCTGGAACCAACTGCCAGACACGTCAGAACCAACACCCAGAATCTCTGGAACGACCCCCAGAGACTCCAGAATCAGGTACCAGACATGCTGGAAGCACCTGTCAGACACGCTGGGTCCACATGCAGGAACTGCTGGAATTACCTACTGGACACGAGGGAAACACCTTCCAGACACGGCGGAAACAACTGACTGGCACACTGGAACCACCCATCAGACATGCAGGAACCACCTTCCTGGTTCCTGCATGTGGGTCTGGTCCAGACATTTCAGAAGGACACGCCGGACATGCAGGAACCTCTCCCCAGACACACCTGGATCACCTGGCAGACACCCCCAAAGCACCTCCTGGAGAGGTCTGAATAAGATGTCGGACATGCCCAAACCACCTTTCAGACACGTCAGAACCACATTTCAGAAATGCCTGGACCACAGGATGGCCATGCCTGGACCATTTGCCGAATGCAACTGGACCAGCTGACAGACATGCTGGAACAACCTGCCAGACACACTGGAACTACCCACTGAACATAATGGGACCATCCACTGGAAACCCTTGAACCACCTGCCTGACATGCTGGAACCACCTGCCAGACATGCCGGAACAACTGGCCGGACATTCCGAAATCACCTGCTGGATATGCCGGAACCAGGTCCTGGATACACCACAACCAACTGCTGGAGAGGCTGGGAAAACGTGCCCCAACGCCAGAACCACCACACAGACATGCAGAAACCACCAACCCGACATGACGGAATCAGGTCCTGGACACACTGGAATCACCCTCTGGACATGCGGGAACCAACTGTCGGACACCCCAGAAGCATGCACTGGACACGTCAGAACCACCTTCCAGACATACCAGAAACTCATGCCAGACACACAGGAA
>NW_025797367.1:0-7350 GCF_021613505.1 Equus quagga | reverse complement strand
TTGAGGGTATATAACCACCCTGTGTACCCCCACTTCTTTGGAGTGCTTGGTTCCTTTGTGGAAAGACTCTCCCGGGTTATAATCCTAAGATTTAAGCTCAGAATAAACTCACCCAAATTTTCATTTATAGATTGGTTATGGATTATTTTCGTTGACAGTTCTTGGCGTAGTCGGCAGGATTTCAGAGAAACCCACCAGAGGCCACCTGGAATCTACACTGAACCGGCATTGGGTACCAATAAGGGCCCATTGAGCCCCCGGATCACTGCATTCTTCAGGTGACCTTGGTGAGTTCTCCTGAAACCCGGACCCCCTTATTTTAAGTCGATGGTCCAAGAGTTTATATGAGCTGGGTAAGGTCTTAAGACTAGAGGTTTTGAGGGGTACCGGTACATTTCCTAGGTGGAGAAAAACCTAGAGAGAATTCCTAAGCCACAGGAGCTTAGAGGAGCTTGGAGTGAGCTGGGTTGGTTGTCCTTTTAATTTGGCTTTAAATTGGAAAGAATTGTATTTATAAAGTCTGAACAAACTGCTTGATAGAGAAATGAGAGACTGACCATGTTCAGCTCCAAAGAAAAGGGACACTTGCTCCTCCAGGCCTTTACCAAAAGGCGCCCTTAGGTGACTAAGGACCTCATCGGGAGTGTCAGAGGATCAATCCTCGCAACATGCAGTGGTCCCATAGGGAACTCCACTCTCATTCACGGTAATTAATTACAGGCTCCTCCGGGGATGCACACATAAGGGCTGGTCACCCCCACGCTCCGAGCTCCCACGGCAGTATTAGGTGGCCAGAGGGAAAAACCGAGGCACGTAAGAGAGTGTTTACGACCTTTCTATAGGGAGTAACACTCATAAGCAGCACACTTTTGACCCACTACACTGTCCTTAGAAGTTGTTCAGACTTTATTAAAAAAAAAAAAAACAGACAAGCAAAAAGAAAATGGGAAAACCGTGCTTTTAAAGCTGGCCAGCTCCCGGATGGACGACCTCCCAATGGAACTCCAGCTGGTTTCCTGTAAGGAAATAATGCTTGCAAGTATCTAACAAAATGGGAAGGATTAACTAAGAATGACTTAAATGGCCAAAGTGGGGAACGTTCGATATCTCAAAGCTACTGTATTTGCGCGCACAAGTAGAAAGAGCCGGCTCTAAAACTAAAGCAAAAGAATGGGAAGCTTATTATGATTGGCATTTAGAGGCTTTAAAACGTAATAATGATAAAGTGAATTCTTTACAGGAGACTAACCGTAAATTGGCAGAGACTGTATCTGAATTAAAAAAAGGATAAGAAGTCAGAAACCATTCCAGCCCGCTTATCCCTTCCATCTCCTCTGCAGCTGCCTTTGGAATCTCAGAGCTCATCTCCTTCTTCTTTTCTAAAGAGCTCTATTCCATTGACTTAAAGTAAGCGCTTACAAAAGGTTTTTCTGAATAGAACTAACCCAAATGTCTTCATCTCTCTTAGAGTTACAATGGCCATTTTTGTCTCCTTTTGAGCTTTGCAACTGGGAAACAAAGAAATCTTTAAAGAGTCAAAGGCTCCACCCCTGGAAGCCCCAACTTTGGGTTTCCGGGCCTGGTCACCCTGGTGACCCCAAGTGGGGTACCCCCTCTTGGCGGTTGACTCAGTGAGTATTTTAGTCACCTACCGAGTTGGCTATGAGGGTAGGAGACCTGTGATTTATTCTGTGAACTGTCGTGCTAGGGGAGCGTGCCCCAGCATGGGAACTGTTGTGTGACTCTTATCTGGATAACCCTCTGGAAGAGGCCATGAGGGTGAGGTCTGATCTCTTCTTTTACTTTCTTTGTCTGTTTTGTTCATCATCTCCTCTATTGTCATCAAGTCGAGGTTAAGTTCAGGCTGGACCTGACCAGAACCTGGGCCTTCTGTAAAATCGAAAACTTGAGGGGTTTCTCTGTGCCTTTATGAGGCAGTTAGACAGGTAGATCAACCTAGAACGTCATTCCAGTTACAATCCAGTCTCTGGGAAATCAAGAGAAACTGTCCTTAGAAAATCCTTGCAAGACTGGAAATACAGCTCTAGAGGCAGTTCAGATTCCACCCAGTTCCTTTATCTCAAAAAGGATTATCATCTCCCCTCTCCAGGAACTACTACCTAGCCCATCACTAATTCCTAAGACTGAAGCAAAAAAAAAGGGGGGCGGGGAGGAAAAAACAGCTTCCAAATTCTTTTTGGTAGCAATCTTGAGTTCTGCTAAGTTAAGTGATAAAATTCTGAGTATCTGGGTAATTTTTGGATTGGATAGAACAAACGTTGCTAAACATCTAAGTTTATCTACTTTTAGTTTTTATTGCAGAGATGCTAAAAGCATTTGGGTCTTTTACCATAAAGAGCAGTGTGTTTCTAGAAATTATGAAGTGTTTGGAATGCTGATATAAAAGACAATTTGTAATTGCTTACCTTTTAGTGTTTACTAGGGTCTGTTAATGGTTAAAAGTTCTAATTAACATATATAATTTAAGCTACTGGAAATTAATAAGGAAAACAGCTCTGTATTCAAGGAAAGTTAAAATGTATGTTTTCAGTAAAGAGGGTATAAAGAATGGAAATATTTTGTTTGATGGGTTAAGAAAGACAAATTTGTCCTAATGTACTAGAAAGGAAAAAAAGAAAGACTTTGGGACAAATTCTGAAGGCAAAAAGAAAGTTGTAGAAGGTTTGTGAAGGAGAAATTCTGAAAGGAGTTTTATGCCTGGTCAAGTTGGCTAAGATTAAAGTAAATCCAATTAAGCAAATGAGTTTTAATGTTAAAAAACAAGCTGGTGCAGAAATTAGAATTTGGCTTTCTTTCTCAAAAGGATGATTATCTTGAACTTTTGGCCTGCTCTAAGTCTGCCTAAAAGACAGAAAATCTGTTTTGTTAAAATGATTTCCCATCTTCAGAAAGAGGTCTCTTAAGATTTTGACCGTTTCAGCTATTTACCCTTGACTATTTGTTGTCATTTTGAGTATATACCTGAGCATTGTTTCACAGTGAGTATTGTTTCCTATTTGAACAAGTGTTTAAAAACTTTCGATATTTTTTGACAAGCTTCTCCCTCAAAAATATTCAAATCCTGAATAAAGGCTTTCTTTTGACCTGGATGAAGGAAGAGAATTTCTCTGAGGATTTTCAGAGGGCCCCTGGGACTTCACGGAGAAATTTGCTCTCTCTTCCTATAAGGTGGAAGATTCTAAACTAATTAGGGTTATTTGGTCTGTTAAATTACATTGGAAGCATTGTCAGATAAGTGATGATAATCTTTCTTAGGTGGTATTATGTGGGTAAATGTTACTGATATAACTGTTTTGAAAATTATAGAACATTCCTAAAATTCTGGTCTGTCCTGGTTGTCAGTCATAATTCTAGTTACTAGTTTAAGGTGTTGTCTATCACAGGAATAAGAAGTTTCTCTGTCAATTGCCATTTTTAAGTCTTTTGTTGTTTACAGTGAGCTGTTTTACTCTGATGATTTTTGCTTTTGCAAATATGTCTCATCTTCAGAGGAATTCATGGGAAGGACTCTGACGCTTACTCTGGAATACAGGTTTCTGACAAACTTTCAGATCATAGAACTGAACTGGGTAAGAAATTACAGAAATCTAATGGAAAAACTGATGACCTCATAAAACTGCTAACAGAAGATTAAGGTCAAGAACCGGTTATACAGGACTCAATAAATTGAGGATGATTATAATTTTTTTTACAAAATTATAGTAAATTTTTTTTTGTTTGAAATATTGTTTTTGATGTTTTGCTTTGTTTTCTCAGATTCAAGAAAATCTTTTTCTCTTTTCTCTTGTGCTAACTATGACTTAGCAATTTGGTGAAGTTATACCTTTGTGAGCAAAACTGAAACATTTATCTTTTTCTCCCTACCTGATCCCTCCAGAATTTGGAAACTCTTTGTGAGTGAGTATGGTTATTTCTTGGCAATATAGTTATTTGTGTAAGTTCAATAAGAATCTGTTCTCCTTATAACAGGACACATTTGTTATCTTACCAAAGCTTTGACTGGAATGTCATGTTTGAGAGAAACATACAGACTCGGATATGACAATACTGCCTTGAGGAATAAGGTTGACTTTCTGGAAATAAAGCCACTTGGAAATATGGGCCTGGTACCTTGCTTTACAGAGAGAGATTCCAGCAATCTTACCTGGTAAGTAAGGAAGCTTGCTTCTCTGGCAGGTGCAACGAACCTCGAAATATTCTGGGGAATCTCAAGAAAGGAGAGAAATTCACCCAAATCTAAGGTATTGCAGGCAAGGCCTGATGGCACAAATCCTTGGCTTGGCTTTTCTGGCCTCGAGAAGTCTTTAAAGTTCGATCTGAGATTCCTCGTAAAAAATTCCAGCAAAAGCAAACTTAAGAGCCTATATGGTCAATTGCTATTCTTGCTGCACTTATGTAAATAGTTGGGCCAAGTTTCTTGAAACTAAACTTATATTGCAAATCAATTAGTCTTAATTTGACTATCTTTGGTAAAAATGAGGGTGATTTTAGAGAGAAGAATTATGTTTCAGTGAAAAACTATAACGCACATTTGTAGATATGAGACCCTAGTTCTGTTAATTGTCTTTGAGGCTTTTTCTACCTGTGAGCTGGACTGGATCCTGAATTCTTCTACTGAAATATCTGGTTACAAACCTCCAAACTAATGTTTTCAATTTTTCCCTCATTTTCATTTGGAATTGAACATGCTCTTTTTCCTGAAACCTTGCAAACTGAAGCTGAACGACTTCATAGAAACTTAAGAGAGATTCCTGTCTGTTGCTGTGTAAGCTGCAAACCACTCAGAAAGATACCTGAATGCCCGATGACATCATCAGAGACCTTTCACGCTGCAAAAAGATGCTTTGACTCTGACATCTAGAAGTCTTCTTGACTGCCTGCCCCCTGGACGCAGGAACTAATTTATAATTTGCTCCAACCATTAACCTTGTTACCTTGCTTCCAACATCACAAGGGAGAGAAGACCACGACTGCATTCTATTGTTTAATTTGGTTTACAAATGAGTCTTACTTAAATGATAAGTGAGGATGTTACACTGTCTAGCCTCAAGAATGCCTGCTACTTTCTGTTAACTCTGCTAACCCAGTAAAAGATTTCCTTCTACAGGCTCAAGAAATTGCCACGAAACAAGAGAAACAGATATGGCAGTCAAAAGGGGGAATTTTTGACACCCCCTTGCAGATGTGGTTCGGGTCCAATAAGAAACCCACTCCATGGGTCACAAGGCCACTTTCCCCTTCCTAAGGGACCCTTTGAGGTATGACAATTGGACTTTGTCCAAATGCCACCATCTCAAGGATAAATATGTCTTGTAATGATCTGCATGTTCTCACATTGTTTTGAGGCTTTTCCTTGCAGAAGAGCGATGGCTTTAGGTAAATTATTATTGAAAAGAATAAATTCCTGTTTGAGGAATTCCTCCCGAGTTACACAGTGACTGGGGAACTCAAATCTGTTTGTATTGTTTGGCCAATATTTCAGCATTTCCACTGCGCTTACCATCCTCGATCCTCAGGACTGGTAAAACTAACGGCACAACTAGAACTTAATTGGCAAGCTTTCAGAAGCGTTTACTCTCTCACGGCCAAAAGCTCTTGTGCTAGTGCTCCTTAATCTTAGATCTAAACTTTTTGTAAACACCGGCTGTCTCATTTTGAAATAATAATAAAACAGCCTATGCAATTGGATGAAGAAATATATGAACCAGCTTTCCTTAAGGGATATATTACATTGTTGTCGCGGTCTTATTGAGGTACTTAAAGTAAAATGAAAGGTTGGTAGCTGATTCTTTCACAGAGCTCCCAGAACTTAAGGATCTTGGACTGTAACCTGAAGAATTTATTTATTGAAAGAGACATCAAATAAGACTGTTTGCAGCCCTGTCAAAAAGGACCAAACCAGGAGGAGAAGAAGACGACGTCTGTTGTGGACAGCTGTCCCAAGACTCCGGACCAGCCCTGTATTCCAACCTTATATCTCCTCATTTAAACCTTTGTTATGCTTAAACTGTATACCTATTTTATAATTGTTTGGAATGCTATCATACTTAAAGCGATTAACTTGGAACAGACTGGTCTTGAAGGCCAGGAATTTATCGAGTGACTCCTAATGGAACTCAGTGGTCATGTGGAACAAATCTTTGGCCTTGGCTACTGCCTGGATGGCTAAAACACTGCACCCTGAGTTTCCTTTAAAAGCAGGGAAGGAGTCAGGCTGAGTTAAAACATGTTGCCAATCTCCCTCTCTTTAAGGCCGGATGGGCTTGTTCAGTGTTCCACTGGTATGGCTGTATTTGCAACTATATGTGCTTCTTCTTTGGGGCTAAAAGATGTCATTATTACATATGGAAGATCTGACTAAATTTACTCAAGAAGCCCTTAATGATAGTCAAGCAGGAATAGTCTTATTAAATACTGAAATGCCTTTAATGAGAAGGGCTGTGCTTCAAAACAGAATGGCTTTAGATATTCTTACTGCATCCCTGGGTGGTACATACACAGTCATTCAGACTGGATGCTGTGCTTTTATACCTGATGAGTCTTCCAATGTGTCATCTCTGCTAAAGCACATGAAGAAGCAAGTGGATGCCTCATGCGATCCGACACCCAGTCCTGAATTATTTGGTTGGCTCCCTTTTCAGTATCAGTTCCCTTTTTCGATCCAGAATGGAATTCCTATTTCTATTATTTATTGGAATCCTTGTACTGGTCATAATATTCAAACTAACTGTTGTTTTCTTTACTTAGTGTTGTAAGAGTAGCATACAAACTAGAGTAATGATTGCTCGACGGCTTGAGATGGTTGATCTGTCTTATAACCCTGGACAAATTTCCTTTTCTGATAGGGACTATGACTAAGAATTCATTTCAGACTAATCCTTTTAAAAATGCTGAGTTATTATTGTTACTGTACTTGTTCTATAATCATATACAATGTAAATGTGAAGTGTCATAAAAAAGCACATGTACAATGTTTGCGCAACAATCTAAAATTAACTGGAAATTGCATGACATATGAAATGCTTCCTCTGTTAATATATATATAACTCTATGCTTGTCCACTATTTCCCCCAACGTGGACAACTAGGCAAATAAATGAAATAAAAGCCTAGCACCGAGGGACATGATGGACCCAGGGCAGGCAGCAACCACCCTGGCGCCAAGGGACAATATTTTGATCATCAATGCTTTCTATTGAAAGATTAGAGATCAAAAGGGGGAAATGACAAATAAAAATGGCAAGTAATAGGATATATTGGAGTATATAGGAAGCCATTTGGTGTAAACCTAATTTGGCCTGACCTTGTCTTTCCAAAAGGGCCTGACCGA
>NW_025797366.1:0-7350 GCF_021613505.1 Equus quagga | reverse complement strand
TCGGTCAGGCCCTTTTGGAAAGACAAGGTCAGGCCAAATTAGGTTTACACCAAATGGCTTCCTATATACTCCAATATATCCTATTACTTGCCATTTTTATTTGTCATTTCCCCCTTTTGATCTCTAATCTTTCAATAGAAAGCATTGATGATCAAAATATTGTCCCTTGGCGCCAGGGTGGTTGCTGCCTGCCCTGGGTCCATCATGTCCCTCGGTGCTAGGCTTTTATTTCATTTATTTGCCTAGTTGTCCACGTTGGGGGAAATAGTGGACAAGCATAGAGTTATATATATATTAACAGAGGAAGCATTTCATATGTCATGCAATTTCCAGTTAATTTTAGATTGTTGCGCAAACATTGTACATGTGCTTTTTTATGACACTTCACATTTACATTGTATATGATTATAGAACAAGTACAGTAACAATAATAACTCAGCATTTTTAAAAGGATTAGTCTGAAATGAATTCTTAGTCATAGTCCCTATCAGAAAAGGAAATTTGTCCAGGGTTATAAGACAGATCAACCATCTCAAGCCGTCGAGCAATCATTACTCTAGTTTGTATGCTACTCTTACAACACTAAGTAAAGAAAACAACAGTTAGTTTGAATATTATGACCAGTACAAGGATTCCAATAAATAATAGAAATAGGAATTCCATTCTGGATCGAAAAAGGGAACTGATACTGAAAAGGGAGCCAACCAAATAATTCAGGACTGGGTGTCGGATCGCATGAGGCATCCACTTGCTTCTTCATGTGCTTTAGCAGAGATGACACATTGGAAGACTCATCAGGTATAAAAGCACAGCATCCAGTCTGAATGACTGTGTATGTACCACCCAGGGATGCAGTAAGAATATCTAAAGCCATTCTGTTTTGAAGCACAGCCCTTCTCATTAAAGGCATTTCAGTATTTAATAAGACTATTCCTGCTTGACTATCATTAAGGGCTTCTTGAGTAAATTTAGTCAGATCTTCCATATGTAATAATGACATCTTTTAGCCCCAAAGAAGAAGCACATATAGTTGCAAATACAGCCATACCAGTGGAACACTGAACAAGCCCATCCGGCCTTAAAGAGAGGGAGATTGGCAACATGTTTTAACTCAGCCTGACTCCTTCCCTGCTTTTAAAGGAAACTCAGGGTGCAGTGTTTTAGCCATCCAGGCAGTAGCCAAGGCCAAAGATTTGTTCCACATGACCACTGAGTTCCATTAGGAGTCACTCGATAAATTCCTGGCCTTCAAGACCAGTCTGTTCCAAGTTAATCGCTTTAAGTATGATAGCATTCCAAACAATTATAAAATAGGTATACAGTTTAAGCATAACAAAGGTTTAAATGAGGAGATATAAGGTTGGAATACAGGGCTGGTCCGGAGTCTTGGGACAGCTGTCCACAACAGACGTCGTCTTCTTCTCCTCCTGGTTTGGTCCTTTTTGACAGGGCTGCAAACAGTCTTATTTGATGTCTCTTTCAATAAATAAATTCTTCAGGTTACAGTCCAAGATCCTTAAGTTCTGGGAGCTCTGTGAAAGAATCAGCTACCAACCTTTCATTTTACTTTAAGTACCTCAATAAGACCGCGACAACAATGTAATATATCCCTTAAGGAAAGCTGGTTCATATATTTCTTCATCCAATTGCATAGGCTGTTTTATTATTATTTCAAAATGAGACAGCCGGTGTTTACAAAAAGTTTAGATCTAAGATTAAGGAGCACTAGCACAAGAGCTTTTGGCCGTGAGAGAGTAAACGCTTCTGAAAGCTTGCCAATTAAGTTCTAGTTGTGCCGTTAGTTTTACCAGTCCTGAGGATCGAGGATGGTAAGCGCAGTGGAAATGCTGAAATATTGGCCAAACAATACAAACAGATTTGAGTTCCCCAGTCACTGTGTAACTCGGGAGGAATTCCTCAAACAGGAATTTATTCTTTTCAATAATAATTTACCTAAAGCCATCGCTCTTCTGCAAGGAAAAGCCTCAAAACAATGTGAGAACATGCAGATCATTACAAGACATATTTATCCTTGAGATGGTGGCATTTGGACAAAGTCCAATTGTCATACCTCAAAGGGTCCCTTAGGAAGGGGAAAGTGGCCTTGTGACCCATGGAGTGGGTTTCTTATTGGACCCGAACCACATCTGCAAGGGGGTGTCAAAAATTCCCCCTTTTGACTGCCATATCTGTTTCTCTTGTTTCGTGGCAATTTCTTGAGCCTGTAGAAGGAAATCTTTTACTGGGTTAGCAGAGTTAACAGAAAGTAGCAGGCATTCTTGAGGCTAGACAGTGTAACATCCTCACTTATCATTTAAGTAAGACTCATTTGTAAACCAAATTAAACAATAGAATGCAGTCGTGGTCTTCTCTCCCTTGTGATGTTGGAAGCAAGGTAACAAGGTTAATGGTTGGAGCAAATTATAAATTAGTTCCTGCGTCCAGGGGGCAGGCAGTCAAGAAGACTTCTAGATGTCAGAGTCAAAGCATCTTTTTGCAGCGTGAAAGGTCTCTGATGATGTCATCGGGCATTCAGGTATCTTTCTGAGTGGTTTGCAGCTTACACAGCAACAGACAGGAATCTCTCTTAAGTTTCTATGAAGTCGTTCAGCTTCAGTTTGCAAGGTTTCAGGAAAAAGAGCATGTTCAATTCCAAATGAAAATGAGGGAAAAATTGAAAACATTAGTTTGGAGGTTTGTAACCAGATATTTCAGTAGAAGAATTCAGGATCCAGTCCAGCTCACAGGTAGAAAAAGCCTCAAAGACAATTAACAGAACTAGGGTCTCATATCTACAAATGTGCGTTATAGTTTTTCACTGAAACATAATTCTTCTCTCTAAAATCACCCTCATTTTTACCAAAGATAGTCAAATTAAGACTAATTGATTTGCAATATAAGTTTAGTTTCAAGAAACTTGGCCCAACTATTTACATAAGTGCAGCAAGAATAGCAATTGACCATATAGGCTCTTAAGTTTGCTTTTGCTGGAATTTTTTACGAGGAATCTCAGATCGAACTTTAAAGACTTCTCGAGGCCAGAAAAGCCAAGCCAAGGATTTGTGCCATCAGGCCTTGCCTGCAATACCTTAGATTTGGGTGAATTTCTCTCCTTTCTTGAGATTCCCCAGAATATTTCGAGGTTCGTTGCACCTGCCAGAGAAGCAAGCTTCCTTACTTACCAGGTAAGATTGCTGGAATCTCTCTCTGTAAAGCAAGGTACCAGGCCCATATTTCCAAGTGGCTTTATTTCCAGAAAGTCAACCTTATTCCTCAAGGCAGTATTGTCATATCCGAGTCTGTATGTTTCTCTCAAACATGACATTCCAGTCAAAGCTTTGGTAAGATAACAAATGTGTCCTGTTATAAGGAGAACAGATTCTTATTGAACTTACACAAATAACTATATTGCCAAGAAATAACCATACTCACTCACAAAGAGTTTCCAAATTCTGGAGGGATCAGGTAGGGAGAAAAAGATAAATGTTTCAGTTTTGCTCACAAAGGTATAACTTCACCAAATTGCTAAGTCATAGTTAGCACAAGAGAAAAGAGAAAAAGATTTTCTTGAATCTGAGAAAACAAAGCAAAACATCAAAAACAATATTTCAAACAAAAAAAAATTTACTATAATTTTGTAAAAAAAATTATAATCATCCTCAATTTATTGAGTCCTGTATAACCGGTTCTTGACCTTAATCTTCTGTTAGCAGTTTTATGAGGTCATCAGTTTTTCCATTAGATTTCTGTAATTTCTTACCCAGTTCAGTTCTATGATCTGAAAGTTTGTCAGAAACCTGTATTCCAGAGTAAGCGTCAGAGTCCTTCCCATGAATTCCTCTGAAGATGAGACATATTTGCAAAAGCAAAAATCATCAGAGTAAAACAGCTCACTGTAAACAACAAAAGACTTAAAAATGGCAATTGACAGAGAAACTTCTTATTCCTGTGATAGACAACACCTTAAACTAGTAACTAGAATTATGACTGACAACCAGGACAGACCAGAATTTTAGGAATGTTCTATAATTTTCAAAACAGTTATATCAGTAACATTTACCCACATAATACCACCTAAGAAAGATTATCATCACTTATCTGACAATGCTTCCAATGTAATTTAACAGACCAAATAACCCTAATTAGTTTAGAATCTTCCACCTTATAGGAAGAGAGAGCAAATTTCTCCGTGAAGTCCCAGGGGCCCTCTGAAAATCCTCAGAGAAATTCTCTTCCTTCATCCAGGTCAAAAGAAAGCCTTTATTCAGGATTTGAATATTTTTGAGGGAGAAGCTTGTCAAAAAATATCGAAAGTTTTTAAACACTTGTTCAAATAGGAAACAATACTCACTGTGAAACAATGCTCAGGTATATACTCAAAATGACAACAAATAGTCAAGGGTAAATAGCTGAAACGGTCAAAATCTTAAGAGACCTCTTTCTGAAGATGGGAAATCATTTTAACAAAACAGATTTTCTGTCTTTTAGGCAGACTTAGAGCAGGCCAAAAGTTCAAGATAATCATCCTTTTGAGAAAGAAAGCCAAATTCTAATTTCTGCACCAGCTTGTTTTTTAACATTAAAACTCATTTGCTTAATTGGATTTACTTTAATCTTAGCCAACTTGACCAGGCATAAAACTCCTTTCAGAATTTCTCCTTCACAAACCTTCTACAACTTTCTTTTTGCCTTCAGAATTTGTCCCAAAGTCTTTCTTTTTTTCCTTTCTAGTACATTAGGACAAATTTGTCTTTCTTAACCCATCAAACAAAATATTTCCATTCTTTATACCCTCTTTACTGAAAACATACATTTTAACTTTCCTTGAATACAGAGCTGTTTTCCTTATTAATTTCCAGTAGCTTAAATTATATATGTTAATTAGAACTTTTAACCATTAACAGACCCTAGTAAACACTAAAAGGTAAGCAATTACAAATTGTCTTTTATATCAGCATTCCAAACACTTCATAATTTCTAGAAACACACTGCTCTTTATGGTAAAAGACCCAAATGCTTTTAGCATCTCTGCAATAAAAACTAAAAGTAGATAAACTTAGATGTTTAGCAACGTTTGTTCTATCCAATCCAAAAATTACCCAGATACTCAGAATTTTATCACTTAACTTAGCAGAACTCAAGATTGCTACCAAAAAGAATTTGGAAGCTGTTTTTTCCTCCCCGCCCCCCTTTTTTTTTGCTTCAGTCTTAGGAATTAGTGATGGGCTAGGTAGTAGTTCCTGGAGAGGGGAGATGATAATCCTTTTTGAGATAAAGGAACTGGGTGGAATCTGAACTGCCTCTAGAGCTGTATTTCCAGTCTTGCAAGGATTTTCTAAGGACAGTTTCTCTTGATTTCCCAGAGACTGGATTGTAACTGGAATGACGTTCTAGGTTGATCTACCTGTCTAACTGCCTCATAAAGGCACAGAGAAACCCCTCAAGTTTTCGATTTTACAGAAGGCCCAGGTTCTGGTCAGGTCCAGCCTGAACTTAACCTCGACTTGATGACAATAGAGGAGATGATGAACAAAACAGACAAAGAAAGTAAAAGAAGAGATCAGACCTCACCCTCATGGCCTCTTCCAGAGGGTTATCCAGATAAGAGTCACACAACAGTTCCCATGCTGGGGCACGCTCCCCTAGCACGACAGTTCACAGAATAAATCACAGGTCTCCTACCCTCATAGCCAACTCGGTAGGTGACTAAAATACTCACTGAGTCAACCGCCAAGAGGGGGTACCCCACTTGGGGTCACCAGGGTGACCAGGCCCGGAAACCCAAAGTTGGGGCTTCCAGGGGTGGAGCCTTTGACTCTTTAAAGATTTCTTTGTTTCCCAGTTGCAAAGCTCAAAAGGAGACAAAAATGGCCATTGTAACTCTAAGAGAGATGAAGACATTTGGGTTAGTTCTATTCAGAAAAACCTTTTGTAAGCGCTTACTTTAAGTCAATGGAATAGAGCTCTTTAGAAAAGAAGAAGGAGATGAGCTCTGAGATTCCAAAGGCAGCTGCAGAGGAGATGGAAGGGATAAGCGGGCTGGAATGGTTTCTGACTTCTTATCCTTTTTTTAATTCAGATACAGTCTCTGCCAATTTACGGTTAGTCTCCTGTAAAGAATTCACTTTATCATTATTACGTTTTAAAGCCTCTAAATGCCAATCATAATAAGCTTCCCATTCTTTTGCTTTAGTTTTAGAGCCGGCTCTTTCTACTTGTGCGCGCAAATACAGTAGCTTTGAGATATCGAACGTTCCCCACTTTGGCCATTTAAGTCATTCTTAGTTAATCCTTCCCATTTTGTTAGATACTTGCAAGCATTATTTCCTTACAGGAAACCAGCTGGAGTTCCATTGGGAGGTCGTCCATCCGGGAGCTGGCCAGCTTTAAAAGCACGGTTTTCCCATTTTCTTTTTGCTTGTCTGTTTTTTTTTTTTTTAATAAAGTCTGAACAACTTCTAAGGACAGTGTAGTGGGTCAAAAGTGTGCTGCTTATGAGTGTTACTCCCTATAGAAAGGTCGTAAACACTCTCTTACGTGCCTCGGTTTTTCCCTCTGGCCACCTAATACTGCCGTGGGAGCTCGGAGCGTGGGGGTGACCAGCCCTTATGTGTGCATCCCCGGAGGAGCCTGTAATTAATTACCGTGAATGAGAGTGGAGTTCCCTATGGGACCACTGCATGTTGCGAGGATTGATCCTCTGACACTCCCGATGAGGTCCTTAGTCACCTAAGGGCGCCTTTTGGTAAAGGCCTGGAGGAGCAAGTGTCCCTTTTCTTTGGAGCTGAACATGGTCAGTCTCTCATTTCTCTATCAAGCAGTTTGTTCAGACTTTATAAATACAATTCTTTCCAATTTAAAGCCAAATTAAAAGGACAACCAACCCAGCTCACTCCAAGCTCCTCTAAGCTCCTGTGGCTTAGGAATTCTCTCTAGGTTTTTCTCCACCTAGGAAATGTACCGGTACCCCTCAAAACCTCTAGTCTTAAGACCTTACCCAGCTCATATAAACTCTTGGACCATCGACTTAAAATAAGGGGGTCCGGGTTTCAGGAGAACTCACCAAGGTCACCTGAAGAATGCAGTGATCCGGGGGCTCAATGGGCCCTTATTGGTACCCAATGCCGGTTCAGTGTAGATTCCAGGTGGCCTCTGGTGGGTTTCTCTGAAATCCTGCCGACTACGCCAAGAACTGTCAACGAAAATAATCCATAACCAATCTATAAATGAAAATTTGGGTGAGTTTATTCTGAGCTTAAATCTTAGGATTATAACCCGGGAGAGTCTTTCCACAAAGGAACCAAGCACTCCAAAGAAGTGGGGGTACACAGGGTGGTTATATACCCTCAA
>NW_025797365.1:0-7068 GCF_021613505.1 Equus quagga | reverse complement strand
TTCTAGAGACACTGTACCCTTCAGGGGCATCTCCTTCCTGTTTATCGCCAACACTGTCTGAGAAATAGAGCAGCTGTAGCCCCAGAGCTGGGTCTTGTCGATACCAGAACATTGAGTTGTGGTCCATATTCTGTTGACAGTCCATCACAACTTTGTCTCCTCTTCTTTTGACCAGATATCTTTCGGTTTGCGTTACTGTTGCATCCATGAAGCCTGTCAGAGAAGGATAGAGGAGATGAAAATAGGACCCCCGGAAGCCAGAAGAGGGAAAAATCTTCTCTCCAGGGCCTAGAAATAATAGGACAGGGGTTTGCTGCCAATTCCCTGGACTCACCTTGTCCCAGGAAACAAAAGGCCACAGCACAGAGGAGAGTGAATCCCATGGTGGATTTGAGGCAAGAATGGTCTTCTCCCGGGCCCAGGCTATAGGTTGATTGTCTATGATGTCATTGTGCCTGCCCAAGTTCATGGCCCCTCAGCCATCCTCCATATTCTGGAGAGTTTAGAGTTGCTAGAGGGAAAGCCATCCCTCTTCCTTGTGACAGTGTCAATGTGTGTGTGTGTGTGTGTGTGTGTGTGTGTGTGTGTGTGTGTATGTGGATAAAAGTTAACAAAGCAGGCCTGAGATGGCTGTCTTAGAAGGAGCTGTTTGCATAATAGACCCTTGGCTTGCATCTGGGAACTTACATTTCGGGAGTCTTCCCACTGTTTAGAAACTGGTCAGTGTGGTTCACTGTGCCTGGACTGTTGCAGAAACAATGTGGTTTATGTGGAAAACCCTCTCTGCCCCTCTGACTCTGGAAGATTGGTATGTGCTGGGCACAGGGTGCCTATGTACTCAGCTGTACTAGTTTTTTAGAGCTGCCATAATAAAGTACCATAGACTGGGTAACTTAGACAACAGAAATCCCTTTTCACTATTTTTCAAGCTAGCACTGTAACATCAAGGCATCAGCTGGGTTGGTTTCTTCAAGGCCTTTCTCATTGTCTTGTAGGCGGCCGTCTTCTCCCTATGTCTTCACATTGTCTTCCTTCTGTGTTTGTCTGTGTCCTAAATCTCCTCTTATAAAGGCACCAGTCGTATTGGGAAAGGATGCACCTCAATGACTGTATTTGACATTAATCAACTCTTTAAGCCCTTATCTCCAAATACAGTCACATTCTGAGGTACTGGGAGTTAGGACTTCAACATACGAATTTTCAGGGGACAGAATTCAGCCTGTACCACCAGCTGCCAAAAATAACTAAGAGGCTGAGTCTCTAATGAGTTTCTCTGGGCAGAAACATAGGACACAGCTTGTTGCCTTTCCGTTGCTGGGGTGAGAGTGCACGCCCTCCCGGAAGGGAAGAACGTAAGGACATCACACATGGATTCCTCCAAACCCTGCTTGTGTCTTCCTGGTGGTCTGGCTGTGGATCCTCACTAGATCTGGGTAATAAACCTTAGCGTGAGCACCACAGCGTGCTGAGTGTGTGAGTCCTTCGAGGGAGTCTCTGAAAGTGCATCTCCCCAAGTGGGGAACTCTACAGTTCTCTCTCCCTATCTCTCAATATTTATTTCCTTCACAGCAGTTTTAATTTGTTGTACAATATTATTCTATGACAATAATTCCTACAAGTCATGCATTGTTTAGAAGGGCAGACCTTGGAACTCGACTGCCTTGGTCTGAAACCAGGTTGTTTTAATTATTGGCTGTGACTGTACACCAATTCTGGGCCTGAGTGTCCTTATGGGTAAAATGGGACTGATCAACATACCAGCCTCACAGTGTCGTGGTCAGAAGGCAACAAGTTGATAGAAATAAACTGCTCATAACCACACATGACTGAGTATATGTAGCCATCAAAAGCACTGCTTATCTCTACCACCATCCTCTACTGGATACTGATTTGTATCAGGCAGTATGTTAAAATTCTTCGCTGACAGAAGATTTCTTTTACTCAGCATCCGTATGTTAGACTTTGGGCTAAGTTTTTGTCTTTTTAGATTTACCTTCCAAAAGATTTCTGCAGGAATTGTTTTTCAGTGAATTCTAATCTACAAAACAGAAGCTACAGTTAATATGCCTTCTTTTGCCACCATAGATGTGAAATTATCATTCAGTATCAAGCTTCCTATGCCATCTCTGTTGATTCCTTCTCCAGCTTCAGGTGACTTTTGTAATAGGCACCTCACTCAAACAGCGTCAGACGTTGCTTACCTGCTAGGAAGGAAAAGCTACAAACTCCATGCAGTTCTGACAGTAACCTTCAATTCTGTTCCCTGAATTCCTGTTGAATCTGTTAATTTGAAGTGGTCAGAAGAAACATGTCTTCCCGTGCGTTCTGGTCAACTTCTATCCTCCTGTTGACAAATAGAAATGGCAAGCAATAAGATAGATTGGAGTATATGAGGAAGCCATTTGGTGTAAACCTAATTCGGCCTGACCTTGTTTTTCCAAAAGGGCCTGACTGTGGCCATTGAGCACACATTGTATATCTGCTTTAGACGTGCACTATGGCAAGAACAAAGGCCCTTGAGATAAAGTTGCCCCTCCCCACCCCCATGGCATTTCCTTAAGGATAAGCATGTTTCCTTAGGCTAGGAACTGATTGCTGCACTCACCTTTGATCACCCAGCTCACCTGTGACCACTCGGCTGGAGACAACAGACTACCACCCTGCTGTGTTCACTGAGACAGAAGACCTACCTGCTGTGTCCATCAATCCCTGTGCCGACAGAGCAGTCTCGAGACTATTGTAAAAGGGACATTTCAATCCTATGTGAAACATCGTCTCTGGGGGTATATAACCACTCTGTGCACCCTACTTCTTCGGTGCCCTTTCTTCCTTTTGGAAGAAAGGCCCCAGGCCGTGGTCCTCAGTTTTTAGCACAGGGTGGGGGGTGGGGGGTGGTGGTGGTGAACTCTCCCAAATTTTCATTTATAGATTGGTTATGGATTATTTTCGTCAACACTGTTGTGCTTCTCTCTGCATTTGAAATGATTTGCTTTAGCATTTAGGAGATTTTATGGGATTCCTAGTAGCTCCCTGCCATCCTGAGTGCAACTTTGCATCCAAGTTGGCATCTTTTTGTTTTTAGATCTTTTTTTGTGTGTGTGTGAGAAAGATCAGCCCTGAGCTAACATCTGCTGCCAATCCCCCTCCTTTTGCTGAGGAAGACTGGCCCTGAGCTAACATCCATGCCCATCTTCCTCCACTTTATATGTGGGATGCCTGCCACAGAATAGCTTGATAAGCAGTGCCATGTCCACACCTGGGATCTGAACTGGCAGATCCTGGGCAGCCGAAGCAGAAAGTGTGAACTTAACTGCTGTGCCACCTGGCTGCTTCCCTCCTTTTTTTCATATGGAAAGATTCGCCCTGAGGTAACATCTGTTTCCAGTTGTCATCTTTTTCTTTTTTCCCCTCCCCAAAGCCCCAGTGTATAGTTGTATGTTCTAGTTGTAAGTCTTTCTAGTTCCTCTGTGTGAGTTCTAACCACAGCATGGCAACTGACAGATGGGTGGTGTGGTCCGTGACCGAGAAAAGAACTCGGGCCACTGAAGCAGTGAGAAGGCTTTAACCACTCGGCCGTCAGGGCTGGCCCCAGGTTTGCACCTTGTATTGTGAGGTATCACCACTCGTGCGGCTTGAAACATATACTCAGGTTTTGGCAATTGTGAATAAACTTCCTATAAACATTGTAGTTCAAGCGCTTTTTGTAGATTTATGCTTTCATTTCTCTTGATTAAATACTTATGAGTGGAACTGCTGGATAATAGGCGTAGGTGTATATTTATTTCTATAAGAAACTACTAGAATGTTTTCCAAAATGATTATACCATTTTCCGTTTTCACCAGCAATATATGAGAGTTTTGGTGGCTAAAAATCCTCACCAATATCTGGTGTTGCCAGGCTATTTAATTTGAGTGGCAGTAGTGGTACCTCTTTGTGGTTTTAATGTGCATTTCCCTGATGTCTAAAGATGTCGAGTATCTTTTCATGGGCTTATTGGCCATTCATATATATTCATTTTTGAAGTACTTGCACAAATCCTCTGTCAACTTTGAAAACACTAGTTTTAGAAAAATTAATTGTTGTTGAACTTCTTTATATATTCTTGATACTGGTCCTTTTTCAGATAGGCGTTTTGTATTTTCTCCCAGTCTATGGCTTGTCCATTCATTTTCTTATGGTATCTTTTGATGAAAAGATATTCAATTTTCATGAGGCCTATTGTATTAATTTTCTTTTATAGTTGTTATTTTCTACATCATGTTCAAAAACAATCTTTCCGTTGTGTAGAAGTTTTATGTGCTTAGCGTTTACGTTAGAGTCTCTGATACTTCTCATATTGATGTTTGTATATGGTACGATTTAGAGGTCAGAGGTCTGCTTTTCTTTCTTTTTCCTCCTATAGAGATCACGTCATTTCAGCACCATTGGTTGAAAAGTCTTTCCTTTTCCCAACGTATTGCTCCGAAGCCCTTGTCAACAATAAATGATGGTAGAAGTGTAAGTCTACTTCTTGGATTCTTATCCCATTCTGATTTTCTTTTTCTATTCGTATGTCAGGACCACACTGTCTTGATTACTGTGGCTTTATAGTGAGCCTTAAAGTCAGATAGTCCAAGTCCTACTGGGTTCTTTTTAAATATTGTTGGATATTTTAGAGTGTCAGGAGCTCAGCTTGGCTGGGAGAGAGAGCTGGGCTATCAGGTAGGAGAGTAGCTAATTAAAGCAACAGCTGAAAATGAAAGAATTAAACCTAATCTCTTACTGTGTTGGTATAAATAAGAGTCTAAAAGCAGAGATGGTGCCAAAGCCCGCTGTTCCATTTCCCCATGGATCTGTGCACTGGGCAAGGGGCAGGTGGGTCAACAGAGACATGGGGTCCTCCCCCTGTTCAGGGAGCCCCAGACAAAAGGCTCTGGCAGCTCTGGGGACTCTGGGATCAACGGGGAGTTCTAGGGGCAGTTCTAGGAGTAGAGCATTATTGGCTGCTGAGTCAGAGTAGGGAAATGTGTCTTCAAGGTTTCCCCCTTCTTACCTCACAAAGAGATCTCAGCGGAGGTGTCTGAACAAGAGCTCTGCGCAAGACCTCAGATAAAGGGACCTAGGAATGAAGTCTCAGGGCCTGAAATGCAACTAGTGAAAGAGCGTGACCAGCTGTTGGGGGAGGGAGGCTGAGTCCTTGACTGCAACTCCCTGCAGAGATGGCAGTGCCCAGGCTGTGTGCTGAGTCTGGTGTGGGGAGGAAGGATTTCTCCGCTGAGGCTGCCAGGTAGCTGTATATTTAGTTTTGTAGCTAAAACTAAGTGAGGTGAGAGGTGTTGGAAGGAGCAGGTGCCCATGTTCCTAAGAGAGGAACATGGTGTAGTGCTCTTTCTACCAGGGGCTCAACGGAGGTGGTGACAGCTGTGCGGGGATGGTCCCAGAGAACCCTGGAACTGACTCACAGTGCTCAGTCCTCTTCTGTTCTCTTGTGGTGATTTTCTGAGTGTGAGCAATGCTTGCTGTGGGAAATAAATAATTTTCAAGATATTGTAGGACTCCCAGACACCCTAAGGTCCACTGAAGGCAAATGTTTGAGATGAGGTGTTCTGTTATCTGACGTTATTCTGTGAAGCCGTGTTTTCTCTGTTCTGGATGTTGACCTCAGACAGGAGACCAGTGATTCCTGCCTTTCCTCAGAGAAAGAATTCACCCCTCCATCCAGTGGACCTCTCACAAAAACAGTGTAGGATATTTCTTTCATTAGTTCCTGTTGCCTTGTTTGTTTTCATCCAAAGTTAGTTCAAGTCCTGTGTCTCATATGAACTTAATCCTGAACGTTGTGATACACATTGATTTCCATTTTCCTCTGAATTCCTCTACATGCAAATTTAGCACTGAATCAAAATATGTTTTCACATGCCTATTTCATGTCCTTAGTAGCTTTGTAATTGCCTGCAATTTGGGATTTCTCGTATCCTTTACCTTTCTTTTGTAGTCTTAGAGGAGAATAGGCTCAATGAATATTTCCTGACTGGACAGTAGATGTTTCATTCTTAAGAATAAACAGACATTTTCTCCAGATGACTGTGAGTACAGACATAGCCTAATTCTTAACACTTTCTGCATCATAGTTTATTCCTTCTCTGTTAAGAATTTTCCAATAAAACATACTTGACCATTTAGAGAACCTGGAGAAAGATTTATTTTTATCATAGTTGTCCTTTTTCCTTTCTTTTTGTTGAGAAATGGTGGCCTGGAACTAACATCTGTACCCATCTTCCTCTATTTTGTATGTGGGTCGCTGCCTCAGTGTGGCTTGACAAGTGCTGTAGGTCCACACCCAGGATCCGAACCCGTGAACCCCAGACCACAGAAGTGGAGCACTTGAACTTGACCACTACACCACGGGGCTGGCCTCAGTTTTTATTTTTCTTGACTGAATGAACAGAATTCAAATTCCACAAACTTTCTCAACAAGCACTAGGACAGTTAAGTTTATCTAAAGCTAGAGTTTAGAATGTGTGGGCGCCCTCTAGTGAATATCAGTCAAGAGCAAAGACAAGGAGCTGAGTAGCCTGTATATAGTTAAAGGTTCTAGCATAGGAAACGGGAGGAAAAACCGATATAAAAGGGTGGAGCAGGAATTCTTCAGTGTGATGCTGTGAGAGGACTGCTCTTGTTTGGGGAAGAGTGTCATAACTTTAGCTTGGGGACAACACAGTTGGTCAGGTTAACGTCAGAGTCATGCCCCTCACTTGGAAAGGGGTGGTGAGTGGGGCCTGAAAACATCCCATACTTTCCTGCCAAGATGTGGGCCTGGTTTCTCCTGAGTAGCTGCCTTTCTTCTACTTGGCACAAATGTGCCACAGGAGCCAGCATGACTCAGCCCTGAGTTGGGGTCACTTCCCTCTTCCATCTGCCCTTTTTGTGCAGAGAGGATGTGGCTGTGCAGTACTGTGGATAAGCTGCTGGCACAGAGGTACACAGCTGTCTGGTTGGTGCTGGCAGAATCCAGGATCAGGGTGAAATTCTCCTTCTTCTTTCTAGAGACACTGTACCCTTCAGGGGCATCTCCTTCCTGTTTATCG
>NW_025797364.1:0-1142 GCF_021613505.1 Equus quagga | reverse complement strand
CCAGGCTGGATGCTTCTGCTCCAGTGCCCAATGAGTCTATGTATTACATCCTGCTCCCTCATATTTCTCAGACTGTCTCCACAAATGAGAGTCCCATCCAGCTAGAGTTATTGGCAAAGGGGAGAGAGCCAAAGGGAGAGAGGAAAAGGAAGAAGGATCTTTAGTTAATAAAGTGGGACATAGGAAGGGGAACTCTTTCATGAGCAATGAGAACTTGAATTGTCTGAGGGGAGGCCCTAAGTGGGGGCCCTGTTGTGCCAATTCGGTGGGATTCCTGAAAGGGGGTGCCAATGAGCATATTCAATTTCTACATGTTTCCTAGAAAACGTTCCTTCCTGCAAAGCGTTTCTGTTTCATTCTTCGACTTCATTTTCCTGCCCTTCCAGCTGTCACAGGTTTGCCCACACCACTCCTATGCTTCTTCCTTGTTCTCCTCCAGGATCTGGGTCCTTCTGTTTTCTGAGTCTATCAGCCCCTGCCTAGTTCTTCTGTCTTGACTAGTGTAGATGAGCGTCTTCAGTTACTTCCCACCTTATATCCTTCTCCCATCCTCTAGAAAATCTAAGTCCTAGTTCAATACTAAAATCTATCTTATCTCTCCTATCCCTGAGGGTAATGTGTTGAAAGAGCATCGCCCCCAGGGAGTTCAGTGGCATGTCCCCCAGTAGGCCAGCGGCAATGCCAGTGATGAGCCTGGGAGGTGTCTGGGTGTACCAGAGATCAGCTGTGGCAAAAACGGTGACAGATCCCTAACAGGAGACAACAGAGACCAATGGGCATGGGCAGCCCAATCAAAGCAGCACCTCTGTGGTTGTTTCGGTTAGCTATTGCTATGTAACAAATTAGGACAAACTTAAAGCAACCCCCTGTTGTTATCTCCCAGTTTTCTGTTTAGGGTCTCTCAAGGCCAAAATCAAGATTTTGTCCAGATGGGGCTTTTATTTGGGGGCTCTTGGTGAGAATCCATTTCCAAACGTATTCAGGTTGCTGGCTCAATTTGGTTCGTTGCAGTTGTAGCACTGAGGTCCCCATCACCTTGCTGGCTGTCAGCTCTCTGCTTTTTAAGGTTGTATTCCTTCCCTTCCATTGTCAAGCACATCAATTCCCCCTCATGCCTCAAATATTTTTTATTTCTTTTCTGT
>NW_025797363.1:0-1142 GCF_021613505.1 Equus quagga | reverse complement strand
ACAGAAAAGAAATAAAAAATATTTGAGGCATGAGGGGGAATTGATGTGCTTGACAATGGAAGGGAAGGAATACAACCTTAAAAAGCAGAGAGCTGACAGCCAGCAAGGTGATGGGGACCTCAGTGCTACAACTGCAACGAACCAAATTGAGCCAGCAACCTGAATACGTTTGGAAATGGATTCTCACCAAGAGCCCCCAAATAAAAGCCCCATCTGGACAAAATCTTGATTTTGGCCTTGAGAGACCCTAAACAGAAAACTGGGAGATAACAACAGGGGGTTGCTTTAAGTTTGTCCTAATTTGTTACATAGCAATAGCTAACCGAAACAACCACAGAGGTGCTGCTTTGATTGGGCTGCCCATGCCCATTGGTCTCTGTTGTCTCCTGTTAGGGATCTGTCACCGTTTTTGCCACAGCTGATCTCTGGTACACCCAGACACCTCCCAGGCTCATCACTGGCATTGCCGCTGGCCTACTGGGGGACATGCCACTGAACTCCCTGGGGGCGATGCTCTTTCAACACATTACCCTCAGGGATAGGAGAGATAAGATAGATTTTAGTATTGAACTAGGACTTAGATTTTCTAGAGGATGGGAGAAGGATATAAGGTGGGAAGTAACTGAAGACGCTCATCTACACTAGTCAAGACAGAAGAACTAGGCAGGGGCTGATAGACTCAGAAAACAGAAGGACCCAGATCCTGGAGGAGAACAAGGAAGAAGCATAGGAGTGGTGTGGGCAAACCTGTGACAGCTGGAAGGGCAGGAAAATGAAGTCGAAGAATGAAACAGAAACGCTTTGCAGGAAGGAACGTTTTCTAGGAAACATGTAGAAATTGAATATGCTCATTGGCACCCCCTTTCAGGAATCCCACCGAATTGGCACAACAGGGCCCCCACTTAGGGCCTCCCCTCAGACAATTCAAGTTCTCATTGCTCATGAAAGAGTTCCCCTTCCTATGTCCCACTTTATTAACTAAAGATCCTTCTTCCTTTTCCTCTCTCCCTTTGGCTCTCTCCCCTTTGCCAATAACTCTAGCTGGATGGGACTCTCATTTGTGGAGACAGTCTGAGAAATATGAGGGAGCAGGATGTAATACATAGACTCATTGGGCACTGGAGCAGAAGCATCCAGCCTGG
>NW_025797362.1:0-1542 GCF_021613505.1 Equus quagga | reverse complement strand
AGGGAAGATGTTCAAGGGATGCCCCCATCATCCCTTGCTACAGGAACCCCAATGGGGGGATTTTTAAGGTAATGGCCCCTTTTCTTTCTCCTTTTCTCTCGGGGACCATTCACCAGGCCTATGCTGCCAGGCAGAATAGGCACCAGGCACCTGTTACTGCCAGGCATAACAGGGAAGGTATACAAGGGATGCAATGCCGGGGGACGCCCCCATCACCCCTTGCTATAGGAACCCCACAGTAGGAACGACGGGTAGGACGCTGCCCTAGGTTCAGGGGGGATTTTTCGAGGTAATGGACCCGTTTCTTTCGTCTCTCTTAAGAGTTACAATGGCCATTTTCATCTCCTTTTGAGCTTTGCAACTGGGAGACAAAGAAATCTTTAAAGAGTAAAAGGCTCCACCCCTGGGAGCCCCAACTTTGGGTTTCTGGGCCTGATCACCCCAGCAACCCTAAGTGGGGGTGCCCTCTCTTGACGGTTGACTCATTGAGTATTTCAGTCACCTGCTCAGTCGGCTAGGAGGGTAGGAGACCTGTGATTCATTCTGTGAACTGTCGTGCTAGGGTAGTGTGTCCCAGCACAGGAACTATTGTGTGACTCTTATCTTGATACCCCTCTGGAAGAGGCCAGGAGGGCGAGGTCTGATCTCTTCTTTTCCTTTCTTTGTCTGTCTTGTTCATCACCTCCTTTGTTGTCACCAAGTCGAGGTTAAAGTTCAGGCTGGACCTTCTGTAAAATCAGAACTTAAGCCTTTTGCCAGGGACTTAACTCTCAACCTCGGCACTGGGAGTGCCTCCAGCCAGTTCCAGGCCTTTTTCTCCTGCTTCCCTACCTCAACTGCGCTGGCTCGGAGACAAAGTGCCCAGGCTGAGCGGGACTTGACCAAATCTTATAACTATGTCAACACCCGCAATCGGCCTCTGCAATCGCCATGGGGAATGCCCTGAGCATCCCCAGAGACCCACCCTGCGGATGCATTCTAACTCCATCTGGGCGAAAATTTGAGGGGTTTTTCTGTGCCTTTGTGATGCAGCTGGACAGGTAGATCAACCTGGAATGTAATTTGAGTTACAACCCAGATTCTGGGAAATCAAGAGCAACTGTCCTTAGAAAATCCTTGCAAGACTGGAAATACAGCTCTAGAGGCAGTTCGGACTCCACCTAGTTCCTTTATCACGAAAAGGATTATCATCTCCCCTCTCCAGAAACTACTATCTAAGCCCATCACTAATTCCTAAGACTGAAGCAAAAAAAAAAAAAAAAAAAAGGAAAAAAGAGAGGAGGGGAAAGGCAAAACGGCCATAAGCATGCCCTTGCAAAAAAATCTAGCATCTTGAGTATCTTCTCCACAAATATTGGTAAAAAAACAATAGCTGTAACAATAGCTGTGCAGTCTCTGTGTATGTGTGTCTATGTGTACGTTGTATGTGTGATATTTTACCTCCAGATGGTATTACCAAAATTAAGAGCTCTGTTTAATTGGCTTAAAGTAAGCGCTTACATAAATTCTAAATGTAGTAGAAATTAATCCAATGCCTTTCAA
>NW_025797361.1:0-1542 GCF_021613505.1 Equus quagga | reverse complement strand
TTGAAAGGCATTGGATTAATTTCTACTACATTTAGAATTTATGTAAGCGCTTACTTTAAGCCAATTAAACAGAGCTCTTAATTTTGGTAATACCATCTGGAGGTAAAATATCACACATACAACGTACACATAGACACACATACACAGAGACTGCACAGCTATTGTTACAGCTATTGTTTTTTTACCAATATTTGTGGAGAAGATACTCAAGATGCTAGATTTTTTTGCAAGGGCATGCTTATGGCCGTTTTGCCTTTCCCCTCCTCTCTTTTTTCCTTTTTTTTTTTTTTTTTTTTGCTTCAGTCTTAGGAATTAGTGATGGGCTTAGATAGTAGTTTCTGGAGAGGGGAGATGATAATCCTTTTCGTGATAAAGGAACTAGGTGGAGTCCGAACTGCCTCTAGAGCTGTATTTCCAGTCTTGCAAGGATTTTCTAAGGACAGTTGCTCTTGATTTCCCAGAATCTGGGTTGTAACTCAAATTACATTCCAGGTTGATCTACCTGTCCAGCTGCATCACAAAGGCACAGAAAAACCCCTCAAATTTTCGCCCAGATGGAGTTAGAATGCATCCGCAGGGTGGGTCTCTGGGGATGCTCAGGGCATTCCCCATGGCGATTGCAGAGGCCGATTGCGGGTGTTGACATAGTTATAAGATTTGGTCAAGTCCCGCTCAGCCTGGGCACTTTGTCTCCGAGCCAGCGCAGTTGAGGTAGGGAAGCAGGAGAAAAAGGCCTGGAACTGGCTGGAGGCACTCCCAGTGCCGAGGTTGAGAGTTAAGTCCCTGGCAAAAGGCTTAAGTTCTGATTTTACAGAAGGTCCAGCCTGAACTTTAACCTCGACTTGGTGACAACAAAGGAGGTGATGAACAAGACAGACAAAGAAAGGAAAAGAAGAGATCAGACCTCGCCCTCCTGGCCTCTTCCAGAGGGGTATCAAGATAAGAGTCACACAATAGTTCCTGTGCTGGGACACACTACCCTAGCACGACAGTTCACAGAATGAATCACAGGTCTCCTACCCTCCTAGCCGACTGAGCAGGTGACTGAAATACTCAATGAGTCAACCGTCAAGAGAGGGCACCCCCACTTAGGGTTGCTGGGGTGATCAGGCCCAGAAACCCAAAGTTGGGGCTCCCAGGGGTGGAGCCTTTTACTCTTTAAAGATTTCTTTGTCTCCCAGTTGCAAAGCTCAAAAGGAGATGAAAATGGCCATTGTAACTCTTAAGAGAGACGAAAGAAACGGGTCCATTACCTCGAAAAATCCCCCCTGAACCTAGGGCAGCGTCCTACCCGTCGTTCCTACTGTGGGGTTCCTATAGCAAGGGGTGATGGGGGCGTCCCCCGGCATTGCATCCCTTGTATACCTTCCCTGTTATGCCTGGCAGTAACAGGTGCCTGGTGCCTATTCTGCCTGGCAGCATAGGCCTGGTGAATGGTCCCCGAGAGAAAAGGAGAAAGAAAAGGGGCCATTACCTTAAAAATCCCCCCATTGGGGTTCCTGTAGCAAGGGATGATGGGGGCATCCCTTGAACATCTTCCCT
>NW_025797360.1:0-3944 GCF_021613505.1 Equus quagga | reverse complement strand
GTACTAGAAAGGAAAAAAGAAAGACTTTGGGACAAATTCTGAAGGCAAAAAGAAAGTTGTAGAAGGTTTGTGAAGAGAAATTCTAAAAGGAGTTTTATGACTGGTGAAGTAGACTAAGATTAAAGTAAATCCAATTAAGTGAATGAGTTTTAATGTTAAAAATAAGCTGGTGCAAAAATTAAAATTTGGTTTTCTCTCAAAGGATAATTTTCTTGAACTTTTGGCCTGCTCTAACTCTACCTAAAAGACAAATCTGTTTTGTTAAAATAATGACTGAGGTCACTCTTAAGATTTTTGACTCTTTCTGTTATCACTTTGAATGGATAAACAAGTGTTTTAAAGTCTTTTGATATTTTTGACAAGCTTCTCGTCAAAAATATTCAAGTACTATGACTTACAGCGATTTAGTGAAGTTATACCGTTATGAGCAAAACTGAAACATTTATTTTCTCCCTACCTGATCCCTCCAGAATTTGGAAACTCTTTGTGAGTGAGTGGTTATTTCATGGCAATATTTGCATAAGTTCAATAAGAATCTGTTCTCCTTATAACAGGACACATTGATTATATTACCAAAGCTTTGACTGGAATGTCATATTTGAAACATACAGGCTCAGATATGACAAGACAGCTTTTCAGGAACAAAGATTGGACATTCTGGAATACAGCCACTTGGAAACATGGGCCTGGTACCTTGTTTACAGAGATTCTGGCAATCTTACCCGGTAAGTAAGGAAGCTTGCTTATCTGGCAGGTGCAAGGAACCTCAGAATATTTTGGAGGACCTCGAGAAGAGAGGAGTCCACCCAAATCTGGAGGTACTGCAGGCAAAATCTGATGGCAAGTCCTTGGCTTGGCTTTTCTGGCCTCGAGAGGTCTTTACAGTTCAATCTGAGATTCCTCATAAAAATTCCAGCAAAGCAGATTTAAAAAGCCTGTATAATCAATTGCTATTCTTGATGCACTTATGTAAATAATTGGACCAAGTTTTATTGAAACTACACTTGTTTTGCAAACTGGTTTATCTTAATTTGACTATCTTTTATAAAAATGAGGGTGATTTTAGAGAGAAAAGTTATGTTTCAGTGGAAGCTATAGTACGCATTCATGGATATTAGATTCTAGCTCTTCTACAAATTCATCTATTACTAATCATAATGTCTCCTTGTGGCCATCTGTCTCTGACACCTGGGAGTACCCTGGCCACAATCAAACCTTTTCCTTCAATACTACTGCCCAAACACTAACTAGATTTGCCTTGTCACAAGTGGATCATGAACAACAAGTTCCAAAGGTAAAGTCCCCAACTTATCGATATACACAGGGTGGACTATATCAAATTTGGGACGAATATATTTGACTCACCCCTACTAGTGGTCAACTCAGTCAAAAGGCCACTCTATGTTGGGAACAAAGCAATCACACCTGTGATACATGGCCTAATAGCACCCGACCTATGGGAAAAATTCCCCGTTATATGTGTTCTCATATCATAGCCTTAAGAAATACTGATTGGTTTGGGACTGACTGGGATAGACAGCCCAGCGTACGTTGGTTAGCCCCTAATGGCACTCACTGGTTATGTGGCCCCAACTTATGGCCTTGGCTGCCACCTGGATGGATTGGACGATGCACCCTAGGTTTCGTCTGGATGCAAGGTAGAACTACATTTACTATATCTCCTCCTGCTAACCTACCCAACCTGCAACAGCGCTGGACCCGCTCTGTCTTCCACTGGTATGACCACGTTGCCTCAATTTTCCTTCCCCAATTAGGAACCAAAAGTGTCATCTGGCACATGGAAGCTCTAAACAAATTTACTATGAAAGCATTAAATGATACACAACATAGCCTTTCGCTGCTCGATTTAGAAGTGTCCCAAATGCGTAAGGCAGTCCTCCAAAACCGAATGGCACTGGATGTCTTGACAGCAGCGCAAGGGGGTACTTGTGCCATTATAAAAACTGAATGTTGTGTTTATATTCCTGACTACCATCGGAATATCTCTGGCTTCCTATCTGATATGAGCCACCAAGTTAAGTCCATGTCTGACCCTACCCTATCTCTAAATGATTGGTTGAACTCTTGGTCAGGTCCAGGTTTCTGGACTACTACCAAAACGTTATTCATTGGGTTAATCATCTTGCTTGTATTTCTTATTATAATTTGTTGTCTATTTCGTTGTTTGTCTTCCACATGTCAACAAAGTTTCACCTCCTGGACCACCTCTCATCAAATGATTCTCTCATCGCCAGAGGATCTGTACACTTTGCCAGCCTTGGACGCCACAGGCGCAGCCTTCCGGTCCGCTGAGCCTCCAACCTGTACCCATGGCCCCATTTAGGGACAGCTCTACGACCTTGTACAGCCGGAAGTAGTTACAGAAGACTGACCATCGTCCATATCCCCAAAAGATTTTGGGGCCAAATGGGTTCAGGGGGGGTTTATGATGAGGATTTTTAGGCTGCTTAATTTTAAAACGGTTTATGACGAGGATTTTTAGGCTGGTTACTTTTAAAACTACAGATAAGAACCAGGCTCCGAGGAGTGGAATTTGCTTGCCCTTTGATCAGAGACAATTGCATTTGTGAAGGAAATCTCCATGCCTCCCTCTCTGCGCCAGGAGGAAGGGGGGATGGCCTTATCTCTGGAAACTCTTAATGGGGAAGGCAAGAACTTAAGTCGTTTACTGTCTGGCAACCTCATGTAACTGACCCCCCCACCCCAAAATCCTCCTTTGTCTTTAGTTGAAGATAATATGTGAGCGGTGACTTCTGCCATTTACTCAATCCGGTTTGATTCTTATCTAAAAGTTGTGGGACCGCCCAATGGCCGGACCCTACCGGCACTGGTACCATTTTAACTTTTTTTCCTTTGTCTTGTAAAGAGATGACTCACATACCTATGCCTTAAATTTAGCCCTAACCCTCAACTCGGGGCAGCAGCAGAAGCTCTGACTGCCCGTGGGTCCTGTCCCCATGCTATTCCACACTATTCTCTAAATAAAAGAGCACTACTGCCAGATCTTGAGAGTCTAAGAAATCCTTCTTTCGACTCCTCGGCTCACCGACCCCGCATCATTTCTGGTGGCCCGTACGGGGAACTTGCTTCAGGGGATCTCCCGTACGGGGAATTGCTTCATCGGCTTGTGAGCTCGAGTTCTGGTAAGTGCCCTTTTCTTCCTTGTGCCTTTCTCTTTTTCAAGGATGGATCTAAATTCACTTCTCCATCGGGAACTTTCTTGGATGGCTGTATGAATCCACGTTTGCTGCCCATGGCTACTCTATGGGGCAAATTGTGGCATTCAGCCTGAAGAGAATCAGTACCTTAAGCCTGAGGGTGATGGAAAATGAATTAATCCATTCCTTCCTGCTCTTTTTCAAGGATGGATCTAGATTCACTGCTCCATCGGGAACTTTCTCGGACAGCTGTATGAATCCACGTTTGCTGCCCATGGCTACTCCATGGGGCAAATTGTGGCATTCAGCTTGAAGAGAATCAGTACCTTAAGCCTCAGGGTGATGGAGAATGAATTAATCCATTCCTTCCTGACTCTATCTCTAATAGACAAATTTTACGTGGGCGCGGGTCGGCCACTTAAGTCATTAGGACGGCCGCCAATCTCCAAGACTCCTGTGGAAGGTTTCTTTTCCTAAGGCTGGATTGGGATCCCTCCCTCTGGCACCTGACCACGCTCTGAACTGCGAGGAAAGTCCCACTCGGGGCTCCAGTTCAAGGGAAGTACCAAACTCTAACCTTTGGTGGAGTATGGGAACCCCTTCTTGGAAGAATGGCTCCAGGATGCAGTTGGGTAGAATGTCCCCCAGACTGGCGGAAAATTCCTCACTGTCTTTCTCTTTCTCACTGTCTTTGTCCTTTTATCCTGGGGACCATTCGCCAGGCACCTATTCCTGCCAGGCAGAATAGGGAAGATGTTCAAGGGA
>NW_025797359.1:0-3944 GCF_021613505.1 Equus quagga | reverse complement strand
TCCCTTGAACATCTTCCCTATTCTGCCTGGCAGGAATAGGTGCCTGGCGAATGGTCCCCAGGATAAAAGGACAAAGACAGTGAGAAAGAGAAAGACAGTGAGGAATTTTCCGCCAGTCTGGGGGACATTCTACCCAACTGCATCCTGGAGCCATTCTTCCAAGAAGGGGTTCCCATACTCCACCAAAGGTTAGAGTTTGGTACTTCCCTTGAACTGGAGCCCCGAGTGGGACTTTCCTCGCAGTTCAGAGCGTGGTCAGGTGCCAGAGGGAGGGATCCCAATCCAGCCTTAGGAAAAGAAACCTTCCACAGGAGTCTTGGAGATTGGCGGCCGTCCTAATGACTTAAGTGGCCGACCCGCGCCCACGTAAAATTTGTCTATTAGAGATAGAGTCAGGAAGGAATGGATTAATTCATTCTCCATCACCCTGAGGCTTAAGGTACTGATTCTCTTCAAGCTGAATGCCACAATTTGCCCCATGGAGTAGCCATGGGCAGCAAACGTGGATTCATACAGCTGTCCGAGAAAGTTCCCGATGGAGCAGTGAATCTAGATCCATCCTTGAAAAAGAGCAGGAAGGAATGGATTAATTCATTTTCCATCACCCTCAGGCTTAAGGTACTGATTCTCTTCAGGCTGAATGCCACAATTTGCCCCATAGAGTAGCCATGGGCAGCAAACGTGGATTCATACAGCCATCCAAGAAAGTTCCCGATGGAGAAGTGAATTTAGATCCATCCTTGAAAAAGAGAAAGGCACAAGGAAGAAAAGGGCACTTACCAGAACTCGAGCTCACAAGCCGATGAAGCAATTCCCCGTACGGGAGATCCCCTGAAGCAAGTTCCCCGTACGGGCCACCAGAAATGATGCGGGGTCGGTGAGCCGAGGAGTCGAAAGAAGGATTTCTTAGACTCTCAAGATCTGGCAGTAGTGCTCTTTTATTTAGAGAATAGTGTGGAATAGCATGGGGACAGGACCCACGGGCAGTCAGAGCTTCTGCTGCTGCCCCGAGTTGAGGGTTAGGGCTAAATTTAAGGCATAGGTATGTGAGTCATCTCTTTACAAGACAAAGGAAAAAAAGTTAAAATGGTACCAGTGCCGGTAGGGTCCGGCCATTGGGCGGTCCCACAACTTTTAGATAAGAATCAAACCGGATTGAGTAAATGGCAGAAGTCACCGCTCACATATTATCTTCAACTAAAGACAAAGGAGGATTTTGGGGTGGGGGGGTCAGTTACATGAGGTTGCCAGACAGTAAACGACTTAAGTTCTTGCCTTCCCCATTAAGAGTTTCCAGAGATAAGGCCATCCCCCCTTCCTCCTGGCGCAGAGAGGGAGGCATGGAGATTTCCTTCACAAATGCAATTGTCTCTGATCAAAGGGCAAGCAAATTCCACTCCTCGGAGCCTGGTTCTTATCTGTAGTTTTAAAAGTAACCAGCCTAAAAATCCTCGTCATAAACCGTTTTAAAATTAAGCAGCCTAAAAATCCTCATCATAAACCCCCCCTGAACCCATTTGGCCCCAAAATCTTTTGGGGATATGGACGATGGTCAGTCTTCTGTAACTACTTCCGGCTGTACAAGGTCGTAGAGCTGTCCCTAAATGGGGCCATGGGTACAGGTTGGAGGCTCAGCGGACCGGAAGGCTGCGCCTGTGGCGTCCAAGGCTGGCAAAGTGTACAGATCCTCTGGCGATGAGAGAATCATTTGATGAGAGGTGGTCCAGGAGGTGAAACTTTGTTGACATGTGGAAGACAAACAACGAAATAGACAACAAATTATAATAAGAAATACAAGCAAGATGATTAACCCAATGAATAACGTTTTGGTAGTAGTCCAGAAACCTGGACCTGACCAAGAGTTCAACCAATCATTTAGAGATAGGGTAGGGTCAGACATGGACTTAACTTGGTGGCTCATATCAGATAGGAAGCCAGAGATATTCCGATGGTAGTCAGGAATATAAACACAACATTCAGTTTTTATAATGGCACAAGTACCCCCTTGCGCTGCTGTCAAGACATCCAGTGCCATTCGGTTTTGGAGGACTGCCTTACGCATTTGGGACACTTCTAAATCGAGCAGCGAAAGGCTATGTTGTGTATCATTTAATGCTTTCATAGTAAATTTGTTTAGAGCTTCCATGTGCCAGATGACACTTTTGGTTCCTAATTGGGGAAGGAAAATTGAGGCAACGTGGTCATACCAGTGGAAGACAGAGCGGGTCCAGCGCTGTTGCAGGTTGGGTAGGTTAGCAGGAGGAGATATAGTAAATGTAGTTCTACCTTGCATCCAGACGAAACCTAGGGTGCATCGTCCAATCCATCCAGGTGGCAGCCAAGGCCATAAGTTGGGGCCACATAACCAGTGAGTGCCATTAGGGGCTAACCAACGTACGCTGGGCTGTCTATCCCAGTCAGTCCCAAACCAATCAGTATTTCTTAAGGCTATGATATGAGAACACATATAACGGGGAATTTTTCCCATAGGTCGGGTGCTATTAGGCCATGTATCACAGGTGTGATTGCTTTGTTCCCAACATAGAGTGGCCTTTTGACTGAGTTGACCACTAGTAGGGGTGAGTCAAATATATTCGTCCCAAATTTGATATAGTCCACCCTGTGTATATCGATAAGTTGGGGACTTTACCTTTGGAACTTGTTGTTCATGATCCACTTGTGACAAGGCAAATCTAGTTAGTGTTTGGGCAGTAGTATTGAAGGAAAAGGTTTGATTGTGGCCAGGGTACTCCCAGGTGTCAGAGACAGATGGCCACAAGGAGACATTATGATTAGTAATAGATGAATTTGTAGAAGAGCTAGAATCTAATATCCATGAATGCGTACTATAGCTTCCACTGAAACATAACTTTTCTCTCTAAAATCACCCTCATTTTTATAAAAGATAGTCAAATTAAGATAAACCAGTTTGCAAAACAAGTGTAGTTTCAATAAAACTTGGTCCAATTATTTACATAAGTGCATCAAGAATAGCAATTGATTATACAGGCTTTTTAAATCTGCTTTGCTGGAATTTTTATGAGGAATCTCAGATTGAACTGTAAAGACCTCTCGAGGCCAGAAAAGCCAAGCCAAGGACTTGCCATCAGATTTTGCCTGCAGTACCTCCAGATTTGGGTGGACTCCTCTCTTCTCGAGGTCCTCCAAAATATTCTGAGGTTCCTTGCACCTGCCAGATAAGCAAGCTTCCTTACTTACCGGGTAAGATTGCCAGAATCTCTGTAAACAAGGTACCAGGCCCATGTTTCCAAGTGGCTGTATTCCAGAATGTCCAATCTTTGTTCCTGAAAAGCTGTCTTGTCATATCTGAGCCTGTATGTTTCAAATATGACATTCCAGTCAAAGCTTTGGTAATATAATCAATGTGTCCTGTTATAAGGAGAACAGATTCTTATTGAACTTATGCAAATATTGCCATGAAATAACCACTCACTCACAAAGAGTTTCCAAATTCTGGAGGGATCAGGTAGGGAGAAAATAAATGTTTCAGTTTTGCTCATAACGGTATAACTTCACTAAATCGCTGTAAGTCATAGTACTTGAATATTTTTGACGAGAAGCTTGTCAAAAATATCAAAAGACTTTAAAACACTTGTTTATCCATTCAAAGTGATAACAGAAAGAGTCAAAAATCTTAAGAGTGACCTCAGTCATTATTTTAACAAAACAGATTTGTCTTTTAGGTAGAGTTAGAGCAGGCCAAAAGTTCAAGAAAATTATCCTTTGAGAGAAAACCAAATTTTAATTTTTGCACCAGCTTATTTTTAACATTAAAACTCATTCACTTAATTGGATTTACTTTAATCTTAGTCTACTTCACCAGTCATAAAACTCCTTTTAGAATTTCTCTTCACAAACCTTCTACAACTTTCTTTTTGCCTTCAGAATTTGTCCCAAAGTCTTTCTTTTTTCCTTTCTAGTAC
>NW_025797358.1:0-6445 GCF_021613505.1 Equus quagga | reverse complement strand
AACAGCTCTGTATTCAAGGAAAGTAAGGTGTAAGTTTTCAGTAAAGAGGGTATAAAGAATGGAAGTATTTTTGTTTGATGGGTTAAGAATGATAAATTTGTCCTAATGTACTAGAAAGGAAAAAAGAAAGACTTTGGGACAAATTCTGAAGGCAAAAAGAAAGTTGTAGAAGGTTTGTGAAGAGAAATTCTGAAAGGAGTTTTATGGCTGGCCAAGTAGACTAAGATTAAAGTAAATCCAATTAAGTGAATGAGTTTTAATGTTAAAAATAAGCTGGTGCAGAAATTAAAATTTGGTTTTCTCTCAAAGGATAATTTTCTTGAACTTTTGGCCCGCTCTAACTCTACCTAAAAGACAAATCTGTTTTGTTAAAATAATGACTGAGGTCACTTTTAAGATTTTTGACTCTTTCTGTTATCACTTTGAATAGATACCTGAGCATTATTTCACAGTGAGCGTTGTTTGAACAAGTGTTTTAAAGTCTTTTGACATTTTTGACAAGCTTCTCATCAAAAATATTCAAGTCCTGAGTAAAAGGGTTTCTTTTGAAAATACTAAATTACATGGGAAGCATTGTCAAATAAGTGATGATAAACTTTGTCAGGTGTTATTATGTGGGTAAATGCTACTAATATAGGCGTCTTAAAATTATAGCATTCCTAAAATTTTGATCTGTCCTGGTTATCGGTTGTAATTCCAATTGTTATCTTGAAGTGTTGTATGTCACAGAAGTAGTCAAATTTCTTTATCAATTGCCCTTTTGAATCTTTTGTCCATTTACAGATAGTTGCTGTTTTACTCTGATACTTTTTGCTTTTGCAAATGTTTCATCTTCAGAGAAATTCCTGGAAAGGATTCTGACACAAAGGTTCTAAACTACAGAGTTCTGATAAACTTTCAGATTATAGAACTGAACTGGGTAAGAAATTACAGAATTCTAACAGAAACTGAGCTCATAGATCTGCTAACAGAAGATTAAGCTCAAGAATTGATTATACAGGACTGTGAACTGATGAGGATGAATATAATTTTTTATGACTTCTGTTTGAAATATTCTTGAGTTTTGATGTGTTGTTTTGTTTTCTCATATTTAAGGAAATCTTTTCTCTTTTATCTTATGCTAACTATGACTTAGAGCAATTTGGTGAAATTATACCTTTATGAGCAAAACTGAAACATTTATCTTTTTCTCCCTACCTGATCCCTCCAGAATTTAGAAACTTTGTGAGTGAGTATGGTTATTTCGTGGCAATATAGTTATTTGCATAAGTCAATAAGAATCTATTCTCCTTATAACAGGACACATTGGTTATATTACCAAGGCTTTGACTGGAATGTCATATTTGAAACATACAGGCTCAGATATGACAAGACAGCTTTTCAGGAACAAAGATTGGACTTTCTGGAATACAGCCACTTGGAATCATGGGCCTGGTACCTTGTTTACAGAGATTCTGGCAATCTTACCCGGTAGGTAAGGAAGCTTGCTTATCTGGCAGGTGCAAGGAACCTCAGAATATTTTGGAGGACCTCGAGGAGAGAGGAGTCCACCCAAATCTAGAGGTACTGCAGGCAAAATATGACAGCATGTCCTTGGCTTGGCTTTTCTGGCCTCGAGAGGCCTTTACAGTTAAATCTGGATTCCTCATAAAAAATTCCAGCAAAGCAGATTTAAAAAACCGGTATAATCAATTGCCATTCTTGCTGCACTTATGTAAATAATTGGACCAAGTTTTATTGAAACTACACTTATTTTGCAAACCAGTTTATCTTAATTTGGCTATCTTTTGTGAAAATGAGGGTGATTTTAGAGGGAAAAAATTATGTTTCATTAGAAACTATAGTACGCGTTTATGGATATTAGATTCTAACTCTTCTCCTCTACAAGATTCATCTATTACTAATCATAATGTCTCCTTGTGGCCATCTGTCTCTGACACCTGGGAGAACCCTGGCCACAATCAAACCTTTTCCTTCAATTCTACTGCCCAAATACTAACTAGATTTGCCTTGTCACAAGTGGATCATAAACAACAAGTTCCAAAGGTAAAGTCCCCAACTTATGGATACACACAGGACGGACTATATCAAATTTGGGACGAATATATTTGGCTCACTCCTACTAGTGGTCAACTCAGTCAAAAGGCCACTCTATGTTGGGAACAAACCAATCACACCTGTGATACATGGCCTAATAGCACCCGACCTATGGGAAAAATTCCCCGTTATATGTGTTCTCATATCATAGCCTTAAGAAATACTGATTGGTTTGGGACTGACTGGGATAGACAGCCCAGCGTACATTGGTTAGCCCCTAATGGCACTCACTGGTTATGTGGCTCCAACTTATGGCCTTGGCTGCCACCTGGATGGATTGGACGATGCACCCTAGGTTTCGTCTGGATGCAAGGTAGAACTACATTTACTGTATCTCCTCCTGCTAACCTACCCAACCTGCAACAGCGCTGGACCCGCTCTGTCTTCCACTGGTATGACCACGTTGCCTCAATTTTCCTTCCCCAATTAGGAATCAAAAGTGTCATCTGGCACATGGAAGCTCTAAACAAATTTACTATGAAAGCATTAAATGATACACAACATAGCCTTTTGCTGCTTGATTTAGAAGTATCCCAAATGCATAAGGCAGTCCTCCAAAACCGAATGGCACTGGATGTCTTGACAGCAGTGCAAGGGGGTACTTGTGCCATTATAAAAACTGAATGTTGTGTTTATATTCCTGACTACCATCGGAATATCTCTGGCTTCCTATCTGATATGAGCCACCAAGTTAAGTCCATGTCTGACCCTACCCTATCTCTAAATGATTGGTTGCACTCTTGGTCAGGTCCAGGTTTCTAGACTACTATCAAAACCTTATTCATTGGGTTAATCATCTTGCTTGTATTTCTTATTATAATTTGTTGTCTATTTCGTTGTTTGTCTTCCACATGTCAACAAAGTTTCACCTCCTGGACCACCTCTCATCAAATGATTCTCTCGTCGCCAGAGGATCTGTACACCTTGTCAGCCTTGGACACCACGGGCGCAGCCTTCCGGTCCGCTGAGCCTCCTACCTGTACCCATGGCCCCATTTAGGGACAGCTCTACGACCTTGTACAGCCGGAAGTAGTTACAGAAGACTGACCATCGTCCATATCCCCAAAAGATTTCGGGGCCAAATGGGTTCAGGGGGGGGGTTATGATGAGGATTTTTAGGCTGCTTAATTTTAAAATGGCTTATGATGAGGATTTTTAGGCTGGTTAGTTTTAAAACTACAGATGAGATTCAGGCTCCAAGGAGTGGAATTTGTTTGCCCCTTTGTTGGGAAACATTTACATTTCTAAGGGAAACCTCTATCTGTGAAGATGCCTCCCTCTCTGTGCCAGGAAGAAGGGGGGATGGTCTTATCTCTAGAAGCTCTTAATGGGGAAGGCAAGAACTTAAGTTGGTTGCTGTCTGGCAATCTCATGTAACTGGTTTAGGGTGGTGGCGTCTAACCTTTCTAACCTTGACTTAATCCGATTTGCTTCTTGTCTAAAAGTCATGGGATCACCCAATGACCAGACCCCACCTGCACTGATACCACTTTAACTTTTTTTCATGTTCTTTCCTTTGTCTTGTAAAGAGATGAATCATATACCTATGCCTTAAATTTAGCCCTAACCCTCAACTCGGGGCAGCAGCAGGAGCTCTGACTGCCCGTGGGTCCTGTCCCCACACACCAGCTCTGCCTGCCCATGGGTCCTGTCCCCATGCCAGCGGGGGCAGCAGAAGCAGCGGCAGCAGAAGCTCTGACTGCCCATGGGTCCTGTCCCCATGCTATTCCACACTATTCTCTAAATAAAAGAGCACTACTGCCAGATCTTGAGAGTCTAAGAAATCTTTCTTTCGACTCCTCGGCTCACCGACCCCGCATCATTTCTGGTGGCCCGTACGGGGAACTTGCTTCATGGGATCTTCTGTATGGGGAACTCCCGTACGGGGATCTCGCTTCATCGGCTTGTGAGCTCGAGTTCTGGTAAGTGCCCTTTTTCCTTGTGCCTTTCTCTTTTTCGAGGATGGATCTAAATTCACTTCTCCATCGGGAACTTTCTTGGATGGCTGTATGAATCCACGTTTGCTGCCCATGGCTACTCTATGGGGCAAATTGTGGCATTCAGCTTGAAGAGAATCAGTACCTTAAGCCTCAGGGTGAAGGAGAATGAATTAACCCATTCCTTTCTGACTCTATCTCTAATAGACAAATTTTACGTGGGCGCGGGTCGGCCACTTAAGTCATTAGGACGGCCGCCAATCTCCAAGACTCCCGTAGAAGGTTTCTTTTCCTAAGGCTGGATTGGGATCCCTCCCTCTGGCACCTGACCACTCTTCGAACTGCGGGAAGGTCCCAATCGGGACTCCAGTTCAAGGAAAGTACCAAACTCTAACCTTTGGTGGAGTATGGGAACCCATTCTTGGGAGAATGGCTCCAGGCTGCAATTGGGTAGAATGTCCCCCAGACTGGCGGAAAATTCCTCACTATTTTTCTCTATCCTTTTATCCTGGGGACCATTCACCAGGCACCTATTATTGCCAGGCATAATAGAGAAGATGTTCAAGGGATGACCCATCATCCCTTGCTACAGGAACTCCATTGGGGGGGATTTTCAAGGTAATGGCTCCCTTTCCCTGGGACCATTCACCAGGCACCTATTCCTGCCAGGCATAATAGGGAAGATGTTCAAGGGATGCCCCCATCATCCCTTGCTACAGGAACCCCAATGGGGGGATTTTCAAGGTAATGGCTCCTTTTCTTTCTCCTTTTCTCTCGGGGACCATTCACCAGGCCTATGCTGCCAGGCAGAATAGGCACCAGGCACCTGTTACTGCCAGGCATAACAGGGAAGGTATACAAGGGATGCAATGCCAGGGGACACCCCCATCACCCCTTGCTATAGGAACCCCACAGTAGGAACGATGGGTAGGACGCTGCCCTAGGTTCAGGGGGGATTTTCAAGGTAATGGACTCGTTTCTTTTGTCTCTCTTGGAGTTACAATGGCCATTTTCATCTCCATTTGAGCTTTGCAACTGGGAAACAAAGAAATCTTTAAAGAGTAAAAGGCTCCACCCCTGGGAGGCCTAACTTTGGGTTTCTGGACCTAATCACCCCAGCAACCCTAAGTGGGGGTGCCCTCTCTTGACGGTTGACTCATTGAGTATTTTAGTCACCTACTGAGTCAGCTATGAGGGTAGAAGACCTGTGATTCACTCTGTGAACTGTCGTGCTAGGGTAGTGTGCCCCAGCACAGGAACTCTTATGTTGGTAACCCTTTGGAAGAGTATGACTCTTATCTTGATAACCCTCTGGAAGAGGCCATTAGGGTGAGGTCTGATCTCTTCTTTACCTTTCTTTGTCTGTTTCATTCATCATCTCCTTTGTTGTCACCAAGTCGAGGTTAAAGTTCAGGCTGGACCTGAGCAGAACCTTGACCTTCTGTAAAATCAGAACTTAAGCCTTTTGCCAGGGACTTAACTCTCAACCTGGGCACCGGGAGTGCCTCCGGCCAGTTCCAGGCCTTTTTCTCCCGCTTCCCTGCCTCAACTGTGCTGGCTCGGAGACAAAGTGCCCAGGCTGAGCGGGACTTGACTAAATCTTATAGCTATGTCAACACCCGCAATCGGCCTCTGCACCCTTTCTCCAGCTGCTGTCAGTCAGACACACTGGCTTTACCACCACAGGGAAGGCCCCTGAGCATCCCCAGAGACCCACCCTGTGGATGCATTCTAACTCCATCCGGGAGAAAATTTGAGGGGTTTCTCTGTGCCTTTGTGATGCAGCTGGATAGGTAGATCAACCTGGAATGTAATTTGAGTTACAAGCCAGTGTCTGAGAAATCAAGAGCTCTGTTTAATTGGCTTAAAGTAAGCGCTTACATAAATTCTAAATGTAGTAGAAATTAATCCAATGTCTTTCAAGTTAACGTGATGTGAATTAACCTTTGGTAAATGAAAACTTGTTTGAGTTTGTTGGTTTGATTGAGAACAGCCTTGTTGTCAGAGTTGTCGATATTTGCATACGATGCAGGCATGCAGCCTGGGTTACATAGTCAAATAAGTTCACGTTGTCTGTTAAATTCGTCAGCAAAATAATAGCTTTAAATGATGACCAATTTTGTCTAATGTCTCATGACGTTTTCGTAGGTAATCTGAACATAATTGTTGGAAACAAATGGATTAAATAGATAAAAGTGGGTACAATAACTTTTATGGTCTGTATACTTGGAAAAAAAAAACTGCTTCGAAATTCTTTTTGGTAACAATCTTGAGTTTTGCCAAGTTAAGTTAAATGATAAAAACCTGAGTATCTGGGTCATTTTTGGATTGAATAGAAGACTGAAACATTATTGCTAAACCTACCTAAGTTATTTACTTTTGGCTTCTTATTGTAAAGAGGCTAAAAGCGT
>NW_025797357.1:0-6445 GCF_021613505.1 Equus quagga | reverse complement strand
ACGCTTTTAGCCTCTTTACAATAAGAAGCCAAAAGTAAATAACTTAGGTAGGTTTAGCAATAATGTTTCAGTCTTCTATTCAATCCAAAAATGACCCAGATACTCAGGTTTTTATCATTTAACTTAACTTGGCAAAACTCAAGATTGTTACCAAAAAGAATTTCGAAGCAGTTTTTTTTTTCCAAGTATACAGACCATAAAAGTTATTGTACCCACTTTTATCTATTTAATCCATTTGTTTCCAACAATTATGTTCAGATTACCTACGAAAACGTCATGAGACATTAGACAAAATTGGTCATCATTTAAAGCTATTATTTTGCTGACGAATTTAACAGACAACGTGAACTTATTTGACTATGTAACCCAGGCTGCATGCCTGCATCGTATGCAAATATCGACAACTCTGACAACAAGGCTGTTCTCAATCAAACCAACAAACTCAAACAAGTTTTCATTTACCAAAGGTTAATTCACATCACGTTAACTTGAAAGACATTGGATTAATTTCTACTACATTTAGAATTTATGTAAGCGCTTACTTTAAGCCAATTAAACAGAGCTCTTGATTTCTCAGACACTGGCTTGTAACTCAAATTACATTCCAGGTTGATCTACCTATCCAGCTGCATCACAAAGGCACAGAGAAACCCCTCAAATTTTCTCCCGGATGGAGTTAGAATGCATCCACAGGGTGGGTCTCTGGGGATGCTCAGGGGCCTTCCCTGTGGTGGTAAAGCCAGTGTGTCTGACTGACAGCAGCTGGAGAAAGGGTGCAGAGGCCGATTGCGGGTGTTGACATAGCTATAAGATTTAGTCAAGTCCCGCTCAGCCTGGGCACTTTGTCTCCGAGCCAGCACAGTTGAGGCAGGGAAGCGGGAGAAAAAGGCCTGGAACTGGCCGGAGGCACTCCCGGTGCCCAGGTTGAGAGTTAAGTCCCTGGCAAAAGGCTTAAGTTCTGATTTTACAGAAGGTCAAGGTTCTGCTCAGGTCCAGCCTGAACTTTAACCTCGACTTGGTGACAACAAAGGAGATGATGAATGAAACAGACAAAGAAAGGTAAAGAAGAGATCAGACCTCACCCTAATGGCCTCTTCCAGAGGGTTATCAAGATAAGAGTCATACTCTTCCAAAGGGTTACCAACATAAGAGTTCCTGTGCTGGGGCACACTACCCTAGCACGACAGTTCACAGAGTGAATCACAGGTCTTCTACCCTCATAGCTGACTCAGTAGGTGACTAAAATACTCAATGAGTCAACCGTCAAGAGAGGGCACCCCCACTTAGGGTTGCTGGGGTGATTAGGTCCAGAAACCCAAAGTTAGGCCTCCCAGGGGTGGAGCCTTTTACTCTTTAAAGATTTCTTTGTTTCCCAGTTGCAAAGCTCAAATGGAGATGAAAATGGCCATTGTAACTCCAAGAGAGACAAAAGAAACGAGTCCATTACCTTGAAAATCCCCCCTGAACCTAGGGCAGCGTCCTACCCATCGTTCCTACTGTGGGGTTCCTATAGCAAGGGGTGATGGGGGTGTCCCCTGGCATTGCATCCCTTGTATACCTTCCCTGTTATGCCTGGCAGTAACAGGTGCCTGGTGCCTATTCTGCCTGGCAGCATAGGCCTGGTGAATGGTCCCCGAGAGAAAAGGAGAAAGAAAAGGAGCCATTACCTTGAAAATCCCCCCATTGGGGTTCCTGTAGCAAGGGATGATGGGGGCATCCCTTGAACATCTTCCCTATTATGCCTGGCAGGAATAGGTGCCTGGTGAATGGTCCCAGGGAAAGGGAGCCATTACCTTGAAAATCCCCCCCAATGGAGTTCCTGTAGCAAGGGATGATGGGTCATCCCTTGAACATCTTCTCTATTATGCCTGGCAATAATAGGTGCCTGGTGAATGGTCCCCAGGATAAAAGGATAGAGAAAAATAGTGAGGAATTTTCCGCCAGTCTGGGGGACATTCTACCCAATTGCAGCCTGGAGCCATTCTCCCAAGAATGGGTTCCCATACTCCACCAAAGGTTAGAGTTTGGTACTTTCCTTGAACTGGAGTCCCGATTGGGACCTTCCCGCAGTTCGAAGAGTGGTCAGGTGCCAGAGGGAGGGATCCCAATCCAGCCTTAGGAAAAGAAACCTTCTACGGGAGTCTTGGAGATTGGCGGCCGTCCTAATGACTTAAGTGGCCGACCCGCGCCCACGTAAAATTTGTCTATTAGAGATAGAGTCAGAAAGGAATGGGTTAATTCATTCTCCTTCACCCTGAGGCTTAAGGTACTGATTCTCTTCAAGCTGAATGCCACAATTTGCCCCATAGAGTAGCCATGGGCAGCAAACGTGGATTCATACAGCCATCCAAGAAAGTTCCCGATGGAGAAGTGAATTTAGATCCATCCTCGAAAAAGAGAAAGGCACAAGGAAAAAGGGCACTTACCAGAACTCGAGCTCACAAGCCGATGAAGCGAGATCCCCGTACGGGAGTTCCCCATACAGAAGATCCCATGAAGCAAGTTCCCCGTACGGGCCACCAGAAATGATGCGGGGTCGGTGAGCCGAGGAGTCGAAAGAAAGATTTCTTAGACTCTCAAGATCTGGCAGTAGTGCTCTTTTATTTAGAGAATAGTGTGGAATAGCATGGGGACAGGACCCATGGGCAGTCAGAGCTTCTGCTGCCGCTGCTTCTGCTGCCCCCGCTGGCATGGGGACAGGACCCATGGGCAGGCAGAGCTGGTGTGTGGGGACAGGACCCACGGGCAGTCAGAGCTCCTGCTGCTGCCCCGAGTTGAGGGTTAGGGCTAAATTTAAGGCATAGGTATATGATTCATCTCTTTACAAGACAAAGGAAAGAACATGAAAAAAAGTTAAAGTGGTATCAGTGCAGGTGGGGTCTGGTCATTGGGTGATCCCATGACTTTTAGACAAGAAGCAAATCGGATTAAGTCAAGGTTAGAAAGGTTAGACGCCACCACCCTAAACCAGTTACATGAGATTGCCAGACAGCAACCAACTTAAGTTCTTGCCTTCCCCATTAAGAGCTTCTAGAGATAAGACCATCCCCCCTTCTTCCTGGCACAGAGAGGGAGGCATCTTCACAGATAGAGGTTTCCCTTAGAAATGTAAATGTTTCCCAACAAAGGGGCAAACAAATTCCACTCCTTGGAGCCTGAATCTCATCTGTAGTTTTAAAACTAACCAGCCTAAAAATCCTCATCATAAGCCATTTTAAAATTAAGCAGCCTAAAAATCCTCATCATAACCCCCCCCCTGAACCCATTTGGCCCCGAAATCTTTTGGGGATATGGACGATGGTCAGTCTTCTGTAACTACTTCCGGCTGTACAAGGTCGTAGAGCTGTCCCTAAATGGGGCCATGGGTACAGGTAGGAGGCTCAGCGGACCGGAAGGCTGCGCCCGTGGTGTCCAAGGCTGACAAGGTGTACAGATCCTCTGGCGACGAGAGAATCATTTGATGAGAGGTGGTCCAGGAGGTGAAACTTTGTTGACATGTGGAAGACAAACAACGAAATAGACAACAAATTATAATAAGAAATACAAGCAAGATGATTAACCCAATGAATAAGGTTTTGATAGTAGTCTAGAAACCTGGACCTGACCAAGAGTGCAACCAATCATTTAGAGATAGGGTAGGGTCAGACATGGACTTAACTTGGTGGCTCATATCAGATAGGAAGCCAGAGATATTCCGATGGTAGTCAGGAATATAAACACAACATTCAGTTTTTATAATGGCACAAGTACCCCCTTGCACTGCTGTCAAGACATCCAGTGCCATTCGGTTTTGGAGGACTGCCTTATGCATTTGGGATACTTCTAAATCAAGCAGCAAAAGGCTATGTTGTGTATCATTTAATGCTTTCATAGTAAATTTGTTTAGAGCTTCCATGTGCCAGATGACACTTTTGATTCCTAATTGGGGAAGGAAAATTGAGGCAACGTGGTCATACCAGTGGAAGACAGAGCGGGTCCAGCGCTGTTGCAGGTTGGGTAGGTTAGCAGGAGGAGATACAGTAAATGTAGTTCTACCTTGCATCCAGACGAAACCTAGGGTGCATCGTCCAATCCATCCAGGTGGCAGCCAAGGCCATAAGTTGGAGCCACATAACCAGTGAGTGCCATTAGGGGCTAACCAATGTACGCTGGGCTGTCTATCCCAGTCAGTCCCAAACCAATCAGTATTTCTTAAGGCTATGATATGAGAACACATATAACGGGGAATTTTTCCCATAGGTCGGGTGCTATTAGGCCATGTATCACAGGTGTGATTGGTTTGTTCCCAACATAGAGTGGCCTTTTGACTGAGTTGACCACTAGTAGGAGTGAGCCAAATATATTCGTCCCAAATTTGATATAGTCCGTCCTGTGTGTATCCATAAGTTGGGGACTTTACCTTTGGAACTTGTTGTTTATGATCCACTTGTGACAAGGCAAATCTAGTTAGTATTTGGGCAGTAGAATTGAAGGAAAAGGTTTGATTGTGGCCAGGGTTCTCCCAGGTGTCAGAGACAGATGGCCACAAGGAGACATTATGATTAGTAATAGATGAATCTTGTAGAGGAGAAGAGTTAGAATCTAATATCCATAAACGCGTACTATAGTTTCTAATGAAACATAATTTTTTCCCTCTAAAATCACCCTCATTTTCACAAAAGATAGCCAAATTAAGATAAACTGGTTTGCAAAATAAGTGTAGTTTCAATAAAACTTGGTCCAATTATTTACATAAGTGCAGCAAGAATGGCAATTGATTATACCGGTTTTTTAAATCTGCTTTGCTGGAATTTTTTATGAGGAATCCAGATTTAACTGTAAAGGCCTCTCGAGGCCAGAAAAGCCAAGCCAAGGACATGCTGTCATATTTTGCCTGCAGTACCTCTAGATTTGGGTGGACTCCTCTCTCCTCGAGGTCCTCCAAAATATTCTGAGGTTCCTTGCACCTGCCAGATAAGCAAGCTTCCTTACCTACCGGGTAAGATTGCCAGAATCTCTGTAAACAAGGTACCAGGCCCATGATTCCAAGTGGCTGTATTCCAGAAAGTCCAATCTTTGTTCCTGAAAAGCTGTCTTGTCATATCTGAGCCTGTATGTTTCAAATATGACATTCCAGTCAAAGCCTTGGTAATATAACCAATGTGTCCTGTTATAAGGAGAATAGATTCTTATTGACTTATGCAAATAACTATATTGCCACGAAATAACCATACTCACTCACAAAGTTTCTAAATTCTGGAGGGATCAGGTAGGGAGAAAAAGATAAATGTTTCAGTTTTGCTCATAAAGGTATAATTTCACCAAATTGCTCTAAGTCATAGTTAGCATAAGATAAAAGAGAAAAGATTTCCTTAAATATGAGAAAACAAAACAACACATCAAAACTCAAGAATATTTCAAACAGAAGTCATAAAAAATTATATTCATCCTCATCAGTTCACAGTCCTGTATAATCAATTCTTGAGCTTAATCTTCTGTTAGCAGATCTATGAGCTCAGTTTCTGTTAGAATTCTGTAATTTCTTACCCAGTTCAGTTCTATAATCTGAAAGTTTATCAGAACTCTGTAGTTTAGAACCTTTGTGTCAGAATCCTTTCCAGGAATTTCTCTGAAGATGAAACATTTGCAAAAGCAAAAAGTATCAGAGTAAAACAGCAACTATCTGTAAATGGACAAAAGATTCAAAAGGGCAATTGATAAAGAAATTTGACTACTTCTGTGACATACAACACTTCAAGATAACAATTGGAATTACAACCGATAACCAGGACAGATCAAAATTTTAGGAATGCTATAATTTTAAGACGCCTATATTAGTAGCATTTACCCACATAATAACACCTGACAAAGTTTATCATCACTTATTTGACAATGCTTCCCATGTAATTTAGTATTTTCAAAAGAAACCCTTTTACTCAGGACTTGAATATTTTTGATGAGAAGCTTGTCAAAAATGTCAAAAGACTTTAAAACACTTGTTCAAACAACGCTCACTGTGAAATAATGCTCAGGTATCTATTCAAAGTGATAACAGAAAGAGTCAAAAATCTTAAAAGTGACCTCAGTCATTATTTTAACAAAACAGATTTGTCTTTTAGGTAGAGTTAGAGCGGGCCAAAAGTTCAAGAAAATTATCCTTTGAGAGAAAACCAAATTTTAATTTCTGCACCAGCTTATTTTTAACATTAAAACTCATTCACTTAATTGGATTTACTTTAATCTTAGTCTACTTGGCCAGCCATAAAACTCCTTTCAGAATTTCTCTTCACAAACCTTCTACAACTTTCTTTTTGCCTTCAGAATTTGTCCCAAAGTCTTTCTTTTTTCCTTTCTAGTACATTAGGACAAATTTATCATTCTTAACCCATCAAACAAAAATACTTCCATTCTTTATACCCTCTTTACTGAAAACTTACACCTTACTTTCCTTGAATACAGAGCTGTT
>NW_025797356.1:0-7337 GCF_021613505.1 Equus quagga | reverse complement strand
AGTGGGTGGCTTGGAAGGTGGGTGGTGCCGGATGGGTAAACAGGATGGGAGAGGGAAGAAGCAGGAGTTGAGGAATCAGGGAATGGAGGAGGGAAGAAGAAAGCCATGCCCTTGTGAAGCTCCTATTCGAGTGATCTGGGAGAGAACTGACATCTTCACTGAATATTATCTTGCTTTCTGAGAGCGTGATGTATCATCCACTTGTTTAGGTCTCATTTGACATTTTTATTAAAATAAAGTATTAGAATTTTCTCCAGAAAGAGCTGTCAGATCTTTCGTTCAATTTAGTCTGAGTCTGTTTATGTGGTTGTTAGCGCTTTGCAAGTGATGTCTAAGTGATGTCTAAAACTACATTTCTAATTGATTTTTGCCCGGTGTACAAAACTTCAACTGACTTTTGTAGATAGATTTTTGTATCCAGCTAAACTGTCGTACTAATTAATTGCGATAAGTGACCAAGTTTTCTACGTCATAAATCATATCTGCTGCAATGATAACAGCTCTATTTCTTCCACCCCGGCCTTATTCCCAGCACAGTGGTTAAGGGAACAGGTTCCAGAGACACACTGCCTGGAACTGAACCCCAGCTTTGCCAGTTACCAGCTGCATAACCGTGGGCAAGTTTTCCCCTCTGTAACAGGAAGACGGCAACAGTACCTGCCTCAGAGGGGGTGGAAAGGAATTAATGAGTTGGTGGACATAAAGCATAGCACAGTGTCTGGTCCAAAGTGGGCTGTTACCTAACAGAGGCAAAGGCTTCCAGAACAACGCTGAAGAGAGGTGATGCTAAGGGCAGCCTGGTCTCAGTCCTGATCTTGAATTCACTGCTAAGGATGATGTTCACTTTATTATCAGAAGTGTATTATTGTACTAAAATTGTCTTCATTGATTTTCTCATGTTAAAACAACCTTGAATTCCCAAAATAAACCTTGTGTCGTAATTCCTTCATTGGATCCTTAGAATGAGGAAAGGAACAAGAGAGCGTAGTTAGATGTTTAAAGTGGATGGATGAGGGGAGGGAGGAAAACCAGCAGGCAGACGGGTTACTGAATGGATGGGGAACGGAGGCCGGGTGTAAAGGGAAACAAGAAATGAAGAGATGACTTGATGATGGGAAGAGATGACATGGATGGGGAGAAGAAGGGACGTACGGATGTACACTGGATGCATGGGACAGACAGAAAAATGGACACGGGAATGTGTGCTGGATGGGAGGGAAAGCTGGATGGATATATGAACGTAAGCCAGACGGGTGGGACAGGTGCATAGATGGCACGCGAAAGCATGCTCTACGACAGCACAGACAGATAGAAGAATATTTGAGAATGGGTGCTGCATGGGTGGAACGGGTGGTTGGATGGATATAGAAATGTATGCCAGATGGGTGGGACGGGTGGACAGATGTGCATAGGAAAGTATAGGGTTGGAATGGGTACATAGGTGGATGTAAGGATGGTGGATGAGTAAGACAGGCAGGTAGATGAATTTACGAATATATGCTGGACAGTGGTCAGGTGGATAGGTGGATACATAAGTGTATTTTGGATGGGTGGGACAGGTGGGTAAATGGATTTAGAAATAAAGGCTGGATTATTGGGACAGGCAGACAATGGATACGCGAAGGTAGGCTGGGTTGGTGGGAAAGATGCATAGATGGACATATAGATGTGTCAAGTGGATGGAACAGGCGGATAGATGGACATATGAATTATGTTGGGGGAGTGGGACAGGTAGATAAATGGAAGGAGGGAAAGTTGTTGGACAGATCGTAGTGTAGACAAATGCATGGTGGATGGATGGATCCATTAACTCAATCAATCCATCCATCTTTATTCAGTGCCTGCTCTGTGTAGTGGCTGTTCCAGGTCCTACAGCACGGAGCACAACAAAGTCTCTGTCCTCATGGAGCTTACATTGTAGGGAGAGGACACAGAAAATAAACACGATGAATCAGTAACATATATAACGTGTTAAATGTGCTAAGGAGAAAGCTGAAGAGGAGAAGGAACTAGACAGCATTGTAGGAGGCACGGTTTTAGGTGGGGGGCTCAGGAAAGAGCCCACTGAGTGGGGGATATTTGAGTAAAGCCCAGAAAAGTGTGAGACTCCGTCATATGTCTCTCTCGAGAAAGCACGTCGCAGAGCGCGAAGCTCTGAAGTGGGGATGTGCCTGGTGCTCTGGGGAACAACCAACCAGGGACCAGTGTAGGGGCAGCGGGACCCAGAGGGCAAGGGGGCAGGGCTTAAGGTAGGGAGGAAACTGTCAAGGATCAGATCGTGTAGGGTTTTGTAGTAGAAAAAAATGACATGATCTGACATATTTTAACATGGTAATTCTGGCTGCTGTGCAAAGAGTAGACTGAAGGGGCAGAGACTGGAAAAAAGCAAAGAGGCCGGGGCTGGCCCCGTGGCTGAGTGGTTAAGTTCGCGCGCTCCGCTGCAGGAGGCCCAGTGTTTCATTGGTTCGAGTCCTGGGCGCCGACATGGCACTGCTCATCAAACCACGCTGAGGCAGCGTCCCACATGCCACAACTAGAAGGACCTACAACTAGGAATATACAACTATGTACTAGGGGGCTTTGGGGAGAAAAAGGAAAAAAAAAATAAAATCTTAAAAAAAAAAAAAAAAGCAAAGAGGCCAATGTAATAGTCCAGGCAACTGATGGGGTGGTTTGGACCAGGGGGACAGCAGTGTCAGTGGTAAGTTTGATCTGTTTCTGGGTATACTTTGAAGATAGAGCTCACCGCATTTGCTGAGATCAAATGTGGAGTGCGACAAAAAAGGGAATTTGAGATGATTTCAAGGCTTTTTGGTTCGATCAACTGAAACAAGGGAGCTGTAGAGGACTCCAGAAGGAGTGTGTTTGGGGCTGGTTCGGTAGTCTAATTTCTGACATGTTAAGCTAGAAATGTCTTCTAGAGAAACAGCCGGACATTTTGAGCAGGTGGGTTTTATGTGAGTCCGGAGTTCAGGGACAAGGTCTATGGCAGGGATATAAATTCGAGAGGCATCAGCATGAACATGGTACTTAAATCCATGAGACCGGGTGGGAGCACAGATGGAGGCAGTGTAGACAGAGAAAAGAAGAGGACCAAGGGCTGAGCCCTGAAGCTCAGTTAATGTCAAGATGTTAAAAGATCATGGAAGCAAAACGCAACTGGGGAAAAAGCCTGGGAAGAGTGAAGGAAGACAAAAGGAGGGGAAGGATGGTGGGCGGGTGAAATGGGCCGGAAGGTAGGAGGAACAAAGCAGAACGTGGAGGACTGGAGTGGATAAGTGGATGCAAGGCAGTGTGGGTGGAGAGGTGGTGCTGAGGTCGGGTGGGTAAAAAGGAGAGGAGGAAGGCAGGTGGGCAGATAGACTGATGGTCGGAGAGTTGGGTGAGGCAATGGAAGCAAGGAAAGGGAGGAAAATGGGGGCTGTCCAGATGGATAAGTGGATGGACAGTTCTTTCATGAATGTGTATATTCACGGGATGGGTGAATTGATAGTGTGTGAAAGAAAGGGAGGGAGGAGGGGAGACGGGTAGAGAAATGAATTGATACTGGCTCAATAGCTGACTATATGGGTGGATATAATACGTAATTGGAAGAAAGGGGTAGAAAGAAAAGGGAGGGATAATATATAAATGGATGAGTGGGCAACTCAATTTGGAGGTGAATGAATAGGAAGCATGAATATATGAAAGGGAGAGATGGGGAAATGGAAATGGATTGATGGTCAGATGGATGATGGGATGGATGGCGGGGTGGGTGGATTCATGGTTGTGAGAAGCAAAAAGGAGAGAGAGAAGGGATGAGGAATAGAAGTTTTAATGGATGAACGATGAGACATATCGATAGAAGGAGTAGGTAGAGAGATAGAATGGAGCAGGTGGAGAGGAAAGATGCATGGTTGGATGAATGGCCTGAGAGACAGATAGAAGGTACAGGGAGATGGAAGAAGAGAGGATGAGTGGACGAGTAGATAGAAGGATGGTGACTGGAGAAGGAAGAGTGCAGTGACTAGAACCCAGGGCTCAAGAAACAAGCTGATGGTGACCTCAGGGAAGTGACTTTGGATCTCTGTGCCTCAGTTTCCCCATCTGTAAACAAGAATATTAATTGCATCTATTTCATAGAGTTTTGATTATTAAATAAAATATTGAATTACATCAAATAATAGGGAGTGTTTAGAACAGACCTAGAATAAACGAAGAGCTCACTAAATATTTGTTACTGTTTTGTGGTTACTGTCATTTGCTGGCTTGTTGTTATTAGCACTATTACTATTAACGAATAAGGGGAGAAATGGATGAAGTCAGGTAAGAAAAGATCAGAAGGACAGCTGGGTGAATGGAGAGATGAACAGAGTAATGGATGAGGTTGTGGGCAGACAGTGGAAGGAAAGGAGGAAGAAAGAAAAGACGGACAATGAATATGTAGAAATATGAATTTAGTCAATAAATGGATGAATGACTATAGGGATGGTTGAGTGTAGAAGTGAAATGGCAGAAGGAAAGAAGATAAATAGATGATGTTATGGAGAGAAAACGGATGGGTACACAGCTGGAACGGTGGCAGCCTGAGTGCACGCATTGGTGGGTGGACCAAGTGAGCGGCGGTATGTTCCTCACACCCCAGCTCCTCCTACAGTCTTGCTCATCTCTAAGTGGCACCTCCATTCTTTCAACTGATCGGGAGAAATCCTCAGAGTAATCTTGGGATCTTCCCTACTTTCCCTCACCCTACGTCCAATCCATCAGGATAGTTGACTTTTCCTTCAAAATATATAACCGGTTTTTAGCTCCCCACTCCTGTCACTCTGGTCCAAGACCTGACGAACACAACAACCTTTAGTTTGGTCTCCCAGATCCTGCTCTCCAGCCCCTTGCATCTTTACCATCTGTTCTCCACAAAGCAAGAGTAATCCTTTTAAAGGCAAGCCACATAATATTGACTCTGTCTAAAATTCTTGAAAGATGTTCCATTTCACTCAAAATAAAACAAAATCCTCATTGTGGTTTACAAGGCGTCCGTGGCCTGGCCCCTCAGCTAACTCTCTGGTCCCATTTCCTATGCCCCGCCCCCTGTTCCAGCCACACTGGCCCCCCTGGACCTGACTCTGCCTCAGGGCTTTTGCAATGCCTGCTCCCTCCTCCCGAAATATTCTTCCCCAGATGCACTTATGGCCGCGGAATGAATTGATTCAGGCTTACACTCAAACATCAGCTCATCAAAGAGGCCTTCCTCCAACACCCGAGATGAAACAGCACCCCCACACCTCTCTGTCTCTGCTTCATTTATTCCTCATAACGGACATCACCGCCTGACGTGCACAACTGTGAGTCTTATGACTAGCTGACACCCTGCCAGAATGTCAGCTCCTTACGGGCAGAGACCGTGTGTTGCTTGTCACTTAGTAGGCATCGGACAAACATTTATTGCATGTGTAACAAGTGGATGAGTAATGGAAGGATGCTGGGAGCTTTGAATGAATTGACGAATAGGTGACTGACTAGACAGATTAACGAATGGATATGATGGTTACAAACATGTTAGGAGGGAGGAAGAGAAAGAGGGAGGACATGCATGATAGTCAAAGTGAGGGAAGATGAATGAATACGTAGACAGAGGGTGAATTGATGGATGGAGGTGGGTGAAGAGAGACAGGAGAGAAGAAAAGAGGAGATTAAACAAATCCACGGTGGGTGTGTGGGTAACCCAGATAGAAAGACATGGTGGATGGATTGGGTGGGTAGGTGGGGGGATATCTGAAGGAACGGGGTGACAATGTGTGCATAGAGGGATTCATAGGAGGCTAGAAGAATGTATGGGGTGGGAAAATGGGTAGAAGAAAAGAAAAGGTGAGAAGGTGAGTGTATTATGTATGTATGGATGGATGGATGGATGACTCGCTAAACTAATAAGTAGTGTATATTGGTGAGTGAAAGCAATGGAAGAAAGAATAATGAATGGATATGAAGAGGAAATGGGGTACATGGAATATGAGATAGACAGATGGGTAAATGGGAAAAATAATGGGAAAGTTGGGAAGAAGAAAGAGTAGATAGATATATTTTCATCAATACGCGGATTAATAAATTGATAGATAAGTAAAAGTGAGTAACGGAGGAAAGAAGAGAAGGCAGAGGAACTAGAAGGTGGGAAGATGGTTAAAGAGACATACAGCTTGGAAAAGGATGAACATGTGAATGAATTGATGTGTACATGTATCGATGGATGGATGACAGGGTAAAATCATACACAGGGCAGGTGATAGGTAGAGGTGATGGAGATAAGAAGGGAAAAGGAGAATGGATTATGAAATAATAAAAGAAATGACTATGGGTATGGTACCACGCTAACAGGATTACATGCTATTAACTCAATTAATTAACTCAACATCACTTTGAGGTAGGCACATCTCCATCTTTACAAGGAGGAAAATTAGGCACAGATAGATGCAGTTACCCAACTGAAGTCTCAGGACGCAAACCCATGCTGTGAACCAGAGCCACCATGAACGATTAGGTGTTTGGCTGTGTGGGATACACAGAAGGTGGAAGGGATGGAGAGAAGGAGGGAGAGAAGATAGAAGAATGGATGGATAGATAGTAGGTGAGTAGTTGGGTGGATGAATCATTGGAGGAGAAAGTATTGGAAGAAGGGAAAAATGAGAAGGAAGGAGAGATGTATAAAAAGACCAATGGAAGGGTGGAAAGATGAATGGATGTGGATGATGTGTTGGGTATGGATGAATGACTTGGTGTGTTGATGGATGATATTCTGTAATGAGTTGAAAAGGCAAAGGGGATCAGGAGGGAAGGTAGGAGGAAAGGAAAGTGGATAGATGGATGAAGAGGCAGGTGAAAATAGGAAGAGATTCAAAGCGAAAAAAATGGGTGAGTGTGTGGGCAGGTAGGTTCTGGATGAACGAAATCCATGGATTTAGCGAGCACAGATGGATAGATGAAAGGATGAACTGATGGATAGAAGGATGGAGCGATGGATGGATGGATGGATTGATGGATGGATGGATGGATGAGTAAATTAATGAATTCAGCCTGCAGGGTGGAAGGAAGGGAGGGAAAGGGAAGAGAGAAGGGAAGATAAGAATGTGGATAAATGGGCATATGAGTAGTTGGATACATGAGTGGAGGAAATGGGAGAGAAAATAGAAAAAATGATAGTGGACAGAGTACATGGATGGACGGGATGAGTTGAGGAGTAATAGTCTGGAAGTGAGTAAAGATGAGAGATCATGATGAATGGATGAATGTGATTCAGCTAGAGGAACAGTGAAAAGAAGGGATGGTGGATGGCTTGAAGGATGAATAGGTTTATTGATGTGTAG